>NC_071286.1:340256-519253 GCF_943735745.2 Anopheles bellator | reverse complement strand
CTCCACAATGCTGCTTTGAATGGTCACTTGGATACCGTAAAGTATCTCGTAGACTTAAAGAAGGCAGATTTTAATGTACAGGACAAACAAGGCAGAACTCCTCTCCACGATGCTGCTTCGAAAGGTCGCTTGGAAACCGTAAAGTATCTAGTAGACGGAAAGAAGGCTGATTTTAATGCAGCGACGAATAAGGGCAGTACTCCTCTCCACTTAGCTGCTTTGAATGGTCACTTGAATACCGCAAAGTATCTCGTAGAGGAAAAGGAGGCTGATGTTCTAGCAAGAAATAACAACGGTGTATTACACCAAGCAGCAAGTAGTAATAATAATGCAGCATGAGTACTACTAAAATATAAAGCAAATGTAAATGCCCAGAATAATGATAAAGAGACAGCATTACATTTGGCTGCTAAAGGTGGTTATAAAGAGGTTGTGCAGTTGCTATTGAGCAATAATGCACATTGTAACATTAAGAATAAAGTGGGAAAGTATCCATTTGATTTAGCTAAAAATCAAGAAATTAAAGATATATTTGAACATTACAATCGGCAACAAGAAGTTGGGTCTACACATCAAGGAGAAGCTTCAGACTCAGTACAAGAATGTTTACCAAGTACATGTTCAGGTGGTCATAGTGGAAGAATAAGAGAAGCTAAGAAATGTGAATCCTCCTGGGATGATGTAGATGAATTTAACGAAGAAAAAGATTAAATAAGAGATCTCAGTTAGATCAAGATCGATAGTGAAAAGTTCATTCGTTATCTTGAAAATCTACCAGAGAAAAAACGTTCTCAGCTTATTCAATTAGCAAATGAGGTGAAAATTGGAGAAAATTCTCAAGGCCTTGTGAGTAAGCTTCCCAATAATCAGAGAGTCATGAATCACCTGAATACAATGGGAAGAGTTTCAGGTATGAGTATGCATTGAATGATGGCTAAGAATGTTTTAGCTGATTTTCTAAATGGTAATTATCAAGGCGTAGCTGTTAATGCAGGATTCATTGTTGGTGGTCAAGGATTTGATACGGTAGCACAAGCTGCATCTGGAAGGACTGGAATTACCCTCAGTAGGAAAGCTATTTCTTGGTCGATCTCTCAAAGCAGCTTCTCCTTTTCTTGCTAGTGGTACTTCTGCCTTTGTCATTTATGATTAAGTCAATCAAGTAAAGTAGTTCAAAAAAGTTGCTGAAGAAGCATTGGCTGGTGTAATTGGAGATAATATTTATTTAGGAGTTGACGCTGCTGTAATTGGCATTGAAGTTGCTGAAGCTAATGAATTATTAGAAGGTATTTCATCTGTTACTGGGCCTATTGGTGCTGCAATTGAAGCTGTGGTATTTGTCGGTACTGATATTTATATGGCGCTAAAAAGAAACCGCTAAGATTGACCAGATTATCCATCTCAAAGAAAATGAAAAGTTTATCGAAGGATTGCGTGCTTTTATCGGTATGCAACCTGAACAATATATAGAAGTACTATTGGGGAAAAGCAACTCTATAACCAATTAGTTAAACAAGGACTTGAGTATCTACAACAACATGATGGTATTCAAAAGTATGTCTTTCCTACCGGTAAGTCAGTTGTGGATACTTGTCGTAATGTGCCATGTATGTGGCAGTGGTGGATTGAATGGTGGGTGTTTAAAATCACGTACAGTTACACGTTACGCTGAAGAATGTACAAGCAAATTCGAAGTTTTTTTTTTTTTTTTTTTTTTAATGTTAGAGGAACGGACCGGGCCGTATTTATAAAATTCGAAGTTGATTTAGATAATACTGTTGTGCTGAGTGAAAAAAGAGATGATAGAAAATGAAGCAGAGCAAAACCAAATAACCCAAATGGAAGACAGTTGTTTTGTTTACCACATGGTAATTGTAGTCTTGCGCCATGTTATGGATCCTACTTTTACAAAAGTGCTATTGGAGTTGCTGACTTATCTACTACTTAAACTGGAAATCATACCATAATTAGCTTAGGTGAAGGCGATGATTATGCAGAAGGATTACCCTCTATGGCCCTCTATAGCCCTCTTTATCCTCTATAGAACCAAAAACCCTCTATGGAGGATCTAAAGAAGATATATTTGTTCTTCAAGGAGATATTGTAACAGGGTTTTTAGCAGGAAAAGATGGAATCGACACTTTAGATCTAACAGTATTTGCTTCAAATGCTAAGGGTTTAGATGTTTATTTACAAACAGGGGAAATTATACATGAAAGTTGTCGCTATAATGTACTTAGGGTAAGAAATGTAGAGAGAGTTCTTGGAAGAAAGAATAAGGCAGATCGTATATTTAGCGCGTGTAATACACAGTTTATTGATGGGAAGGTGGTAATGAAGTCACTGAAGATTATATAAACATATTTCGCGATTACGATTGTGTTTATAAAGTGCAGATAGTGATAAGACCCAAGACTTCAGTACATAATAATGCTTCAGAAGGTAATTTTCATTATACTGTGCCTAAATCTGCAGAGGAAGCTAGTCCAGAGTTTAAACAGGTAAGATTTTAGTGCAATTAAAAAGCCATCTAAAGGAAATGGTCCTTTTACTTAAGAAAACAGAAGCCTTTACCAAATAATCCTAAACGTCATGTTTCAGCAACTGTTATAGAGTCCAAAGAGTCTAGTACTTTCTTAAAAATACTTCAATAGCTAAAGGACTGAGTCATGATAAAAATGAAGAAAGGAGCTTCTAATTTTGTTTTTAAGAAAAGTATCTAAAGAATTAGGAAGCATTGATATATTTTACATTATTATTAATAAATGAAACTATAAAAAAATATTAAAACAAGAACGTAAGAACGTTAATACAAAAAAAACAAATTTAGAATGAAAGTCTAGGAGCCAGAGTGCAAAAGGCGCGCGAAGCAGCACAATAAAAAATATGAAAGAGAAAAACTAGAGACAATAGTATTATCAGGCAAAGAAGTTGTAGAGAATCATGAGCTACATTTTTTAACATTTAGTGTTTAGTATATTTAAGTATAAAATATTATGATTAAACATTACCTAACACTTATACACTAGTCACGGCACTATAACACCCTCCCTGGTTTCGGCCGCGCGAGGTTCTGTCCTTGGGGGTGCTGCTCAGCTCGGCAGTCGAGCTTTCGCGCCTGTCGCCGAGGCGTTTCTGCTTCCTCTACCGCAGCCCGTTTTCACGGACGTGGTTGTCGTCTCTGTCTCGCCGAATAGTTACAGATCGTTGCGCCTTCCTGACAGTGGCCGCGGACTCGCTCCCGGTCTCGCGCCGTCGCAGCTAGTAGTAGCGGGCGTCCTCATCCACGACGAGGCACATGCCTGCCAGGACTACGGCCACTCCATTGCGGTTCGATCCGTCTGTCACGCCGCCGATCCTTGGTCCACATATTTCAAAGCTTCATTTTCGCCAGCCCACTTCTGTGGGTCTCCATCGATCCTCCCTCACGCCCACAATCTCGCGCACACACACAGACACAAGAGCAGGAACGCACATGGCTCATTGCACCGGTGCCGCCATTGCTGGCACGGACGTCCGCGATGCTTGCCGTTCGTGCAGGAACCGTTTGACGTAGTTGAAGGGTAGCTGAAAGTGGTAATAGGCGCAGTATAGGAGGGGTCCCAGTACACGAAGAGAGCCTCTCGCTGGTCGATCACGGTGCCGATGAGCTGCTGCACCGTGTCGACGCTCGGCTGCCGCAGAACGTTCAAGACCGTCTCGTGGATCCAGTAGCGACCGCCCTCCTGCACCAGTGGTCCCGAGTTCTGGCGGCTAAAGTGCGGGCACGGTTTGCAGAGCACGCGCGAGTGGACGCCGGTGTAGCAGATGTAGGGCAGCGACACGCCGACCCGGATACCGAGTGGAAGGATCTGCCCGCTGCACTGGCACTTCACCAGCCGGAAGCTGATGTGGCCATTGATGGGGCGTTGCAGTCGTACGCGGCGGAAGAACTCGCTCAGCCACTGCTCGATCGCGGCATTTTCCTCCGGCACCAGGCTGCGGAAATCGTTCTGGATGGCACACGTCACGTTCGCGATCACCGTCGAGTCCTTCACCGTGGTGCCCATGCAATTCGCCCCTGCCTCGACGCAAGCCGCAGTTCCGCGCTGCGATCCTTTTTCATCGTGATAGCGCTGTGCAGCGTGACAGGCGGAATGGTGGCGACCGTTTCGCGCTGCGTCCACAGCATCAACCGCGTATCGTGAAATCGCCCCGGACCAAAGGATGGCGTAGAAGTTTTCGAACGACGTGAGCTTCAACGACGACGGGAGAAAGGAAATTAGTGCCATTGCTGTACGAACTCTTCCCCGGAGTCTTGCAGCATTTCCTGCCGTCAGCACCACCGCTGCCAGCAGACCATGGATCCCAGAAGGTTGACCCAGAAGTGGAAACGAAGTAAAACAAAACTTTGACTCTGAAAGAGTCGGTTACCACTTCATATTTGTCCTGAAAAGGACAGTCAAACCACCATTATGAATCGCTCAGATGTCCGTGAAGATGCGCGATGTACCCAGATGCATCCAGCGTCCAGGCATCCCTGGAACAGTCCCCGGAAGACGTCCGGGTGAGCCCGCATCGATACCGAGACCGCTGCGTTTAGGATCCCTTCCTGGCGGGGTGCTTTGCGCGGGTGAAGGCTGGTCGCGATGACGAGCAGCTCCGCTGTGGTGAGCGGTGGAGGACAGGACAGGAGCTGGGTGTCGGGCGCTTTCTTCGACTGGTCCAGCTGGGCCTGGTACTCGGGCAGTGCTTCGAGCTTCCGTTGCGCCTTCACGCGCTGCACCACGTTGGTTAACGCCTTCACGAGCGCCGTGAGTGAGTCGACGAAGTGGAATGCCGCCTGTCGCAGAGACGGCTAGCGACGAACGACTGCAGAGTAGATGCTCTTTACCGAAGCAAGCAACAACAGCCGATGCCCCGAAGAACCAACGCCGATAATAATTGCCACCCTGAATCCCAACGCCACCCACGTAGATGTCCTACCCAGAGGTTACCTGAAGCAGCATACGCGTGTCGGAATCGCAGCACAGAAGGACGACCGGCATCAAAGGACACACCACCAAACGCGGGTTTTTCCAACGCAGAGACGATCGGCGATGACTGCAGCAACAACAGCCCCGAAAAACCCACCATAAACGGCTGGGTAAACCATAGACGCAGGATGCAGCGTCAAGAACGGGCTACATGGCCAGGGATAGTGATAGCAACGGCGGAACTCGACGTGTGACGGAAAGCGAAGAGCGGGCAACACAATCACGGGGAGAGATAGCAACGACGGAACGGGAAGGATAAATCAGACGTGTGTAAATAAACGAAGAGTAGTCCGTAAGGTCCAGTCCCGAAGTAAGAATGACAAAGCTCAGTCTTTAAGTACGAATCACGGTGTCAACTTCTTGCTGTATGTTTCAGTTTCAGGAACCGGCCAAGACCGCTCGGCGGATGTAGCCAGATAAGAAGAGAGAGAAGAGAGAAGAGCATAACCCTCAGGCACATCCTGCGAAAGTACATCAGCTGTAAGGAGCATTCCCGTCAATGTTTCCGCACCTTCTTAGGATAAGTCGTGACCAACATGCTGTGAAGGAAGCTATAGGAAGGAAAGGCACTTGTATGGCAGAAATTGTCACGCTTTGTATTTCGACATTTTGATACAAAACAAAAACCTACTCTACTTGCGCCCATATCCTACGCAATCAAAACCGTATTTCGTTTAAATGCATACGACGGCTACCCGTCGTTCTTTGGAAACTAATAATACTTTTTGCTATGGCTTTGATGTGCCCTCAAACTACACTTTCGAGGGTCACCGTTGTAAGTTCGGTATAGCTTCTATCCTCCGCTATTAAAACAAATAAAGAAAAAAAATACACAATCGTTGCGATTGCTGCAAAAAAGCAAAAGTATGAAAGGAACTTAACAAGCGCATCGAACGTTAAACTAATATAAGCAATAGGCAGCACATGCGAAGGCCATTTCTTAACAAGCTATATTGCTTTCGTTTTAAAAATTAACTGCGGTTCAGAGCGCAGTGAATCTGTGAGATAGAGCGTTTTCGTAACCTGTTGGAAGTAGCGCTTTTCGTTTGGCGAGTTGATCGTGTACACAATCGGTCGCACGCCGACGTTCTTCCACAGGGTCGAGATTTGTCTGCAATGGGCGATGTGTGCAAAATAGAAAACAATCGAAACTGGCAAGTATGGGCACGCATACTTACGCATTAAACTCATCCTTGTGAACAAAAACGAGGCTGATGCCGATTACCGGGGCTACTATGTTGCGATAGACGGCACCGAGTATGGAGAGCAAGATTGTCGAGGTGTTCAGATAGTGAGGCAGGCGCAACAGACAAGACTTTTCCATCCACAGACCACACACCAAATCTGGGCACTGCTGGCGTATCTGGTCCACGGGATAAACATTGCTTGTTCAACGTGACTCTACCACTGACTAGCTACAAATTACCTGATATATCGCCAGTGGAGACGAACAGCAGAAAATGATTCGTTTGGTGAAGGTTGTGCTTTTCGTAGCCGTCTCGCGAATGATGTCCAGCAGCCTAGAGTTGATTTGCGACGCCAACAGAAACACAGTCACCTCTGACGATTCAAGATGTTTCAGCAACTTCTCGAACGTGAGCACCTTCTCTGGTTGGAACAGCTGTCTGTAAAAGAATCGAATCACATTAGGCTTGTGTGCCTGGAATTCCGGTCAATAGCCAAGCACCTACCCAAGCGGATGATGATCGGTGATGGTGAATTTATCGAAGAAACTGAGTGGCAGCTGAGCCACCGGGTCGTTTATGTTCGCTTTTTCGAGTGTCGATTTGTGAAAGATAATCGCGTGACCATCACTGGTAATACTAAGGTCTAGCAAAATGTTTTGGCAGCGTTGCGCCAAGCAGTTGTTAAAGCCCGCCAGTGAGTTTTCCGGCGCATCGAACCCACCGCCCCGGTTTACGATCGGCCAGTGGAGCGGCTCGGAACCCTCGCGCACCTTGTCGCTCTTGGCCAGCATGGACAGAATCAAATCATCGTCCGGGGCTTTAAGTTTCACGAATTTAGAAGCGATGCAAACCAAAAAGAAGACAAGCATCAACCAGGGGATGCTGACGGAGGCAATGTTGCAGCATAACCAAAGGGCGTTCACAACAAAGGCACAGCACGTCGCGAGAAACCAAAACAATTGAAAAAGCATTTTGCACACTTTCACGATGGTCGCCAGATACATGCGTTCCAGGAGGAGGAATATTCCGTGGCCGCTTCGCCGTGAACCCGAAACACCGAGACAACTCTTCACAACATTTTCTCTCAGCGGATTTTGGGAAACAACACGGGCGTGAAAATAAATGACATTGCAACATACAGGGTGTTTCATTAACGATACATATTTTCATTCGGTTATAAAAAAACTGCTTAACATTGTTCAATGCTTGAACTTTAATGAAATTAACTTAGTCACATAGGTGGAAATGATCTGCAATGAAATGTGCTTTTGACGAATGATTAGGTCACTTTGGAAATATTTTTTTCATATTTCCCAATTTTCAGCAATCAGAATTATATTTCATACATAAATGTCATGAATGAACCTTTCAAACAATTGTTCAACCATTGATAAATATTCAACCATTTTTATAACCAAATGAAACAGTGCATCGTTAATGAAACACCCTGTACTTTGATACGCTAACTACACAGCAAAGAACATAAACTACAAGTTATCGATTGAAGAGATTTAATATTTTTACAAATACCTACCTTGAAAAAAAAGTGTTACACATTTCGATAACATTAATAATGATTAATGATAACTAATTAAAATTTACACACGTGTAACACCGAAAAACTATCATAAAACGACTCTTTGCAGGATTTCATTTGAAAATTCGACTTCCGAAAACAAATCGCAAAATTTTCGTTCGACGGGCGAATGCTATGTTTTCGATGTTCTGTTTGTTTCTCGCGCTTGACGTTTTGACATAGCACAAATTTTCAGCCCAGCCAAAAAGTCGATCGAACAATTGGCGTTTCGGTATCCTTTTTGCGGATTTTCGGCTGGAGTGAAGCGTGCGGTTGTGCGTTCAGCTTCGGAGGGTTATGCTTTTCGGCACGCAGTGTTAGTTAACGGTTTGCAGTATTCCTGAAACGGCCATTTATTACGCATTTTCGGCCGATACACGGTTTAATTGTTTGTTCCCACACACACGGGAGCATCAGCTTCCGTCAAAATGTCTTCAGAGTTCGACAAGTTCAACGAATGCTTGAAGGCGTCGTTTTGGAAAAATGTGAAACACAATCGTAACGCAGAACGCAAAGCCAACGGCACGACACGCCGGATCGATGCAACATCCGAACCGGAACCGAGGCCCATCAGTGAGCCCGTGCAAAGTCCCGAAGCGCTGCAAGCGAGCGCCTCTTTCGAGCCAGTTCCCGTCGTGTACAGTGCAAAGTGCGACGCGCACGACGAAGCGTCGCTGGAAGAGTTGCTGGCGAAAGATCCGAAATGCGACGAATATGATGACTATGTGCCGCCGCGGGCACCCAAAACGCCGCCAATACAGGATTACGATGATGTGATCCATCGTCCCCACACGCCTATGGAAGTGCCGGTGGGCAATGACATTGTCGAAATAGGCGACTCACCGGAACATTCCGGTGGACGGCGGGCGATTGAAAAGATGCATCCGAAAGAAACCCATGACGATCTGCTGCTGGAGAAGTTGTGGAAATATTTCGGCCACCGCGATTTTAAAAGCCATCTCCAGAAGGAAGCCATCGAGACCATCATCGCAAGTACGTCATCCAGGCTGGGGGGGATTTGGGCATTCGCAAATATTTTGTCCAATACTAACACGGTTTATTCTCCCGCTCTCGCCCTACTCGCGTGTTTCGTTTGACAGGAACCCGCGATGTATACGTTTCAATGCCTACTGGGGCAGGCAAATCGCTATGCTTTCAGCTGCCCGGTGTGATGCAGGACAACAAGGTAACGATCGTCTTTTCTCCTCTGCTGGCTCTGATCAAAGATCAGCTAGACACCTTGGCCCGGATCAAGATTCCGGCCGATTCGATCAACTCGAAAATGAGTGCCCGAGATCGGGAGCGCGTTCTGAATGACCTGAAAAGCGTCAAGACCGAGATACGGTTCCTGTATATCACACCCGAGCAGGCAAACACGGCCACTTTTCGGGAGATTATGCAGCAGCTGGTTAAATTTCGCAAAGTGGCCTACATCGTGGTGGACGAGGCGCACTGCGTCAGTGAGTGGGGTCACGATTTTCGGCCCGACTACCTGAAGCTTGGCAATCTGCGGCTCGAGTATCCCTCCATTCCGTGGATTGCCCTCACGGCGACCGCTTCCAAGCATGTGGTGACGGATATTTTCAAAAACCTCAAGCTGAAAGAACCGATCGCCAAGTTCAAAACGTCTTGCTTCCGGCACAATCTCTACTATGACGTAGTGTTCAAGAATTCGATTCATGACGACTTTCTGCATTTGAAGGAGTACATTGAAAGCATCCTCGGGAAGCAGGATGAGGTGAAACCGGTAAGTGATCGTGATTTCGGGGCGCTCTGGATGCGGGTGGCCAGTTTCCGATCCGACTGCTGAACGACTGGTCCATGTTTTGTCTTAACTTGCAGAGCAAACGTGCGTGCGGTATTATTTACTGTCGCACGCGTGAAACTACGGAGCGCGTGTCTACTACCTTAACGAAGCTGGGCCTGCGCACGGTACCGTACCATGCCGGGCTGAAGCAGTCCGAGAGGGAGACGGTGCAGGAAGATTGGATGGAAGGCAAGTACGTGGCCATAGCGGCCACCATCAGCTTCGGCATGGGCGTCGACAAGGGCTCGGTGCGGTTCATTGTGCACTGGGACAACCCTCAGAATGTGGCCGCCTACTACCAGGAATCAGGTCGAGCGGGTCGCGACGGAAAGAAATCCTACTGTCGCATTTACCACTGCCGCGATCAATGCAAATCAATTGATTTTCTGCTGAAGCAAGATTTGCAGAAAAGCAAAGACACACCGAAGGAAGAGAGTGCAAAGCAGGTGATAAAGAATTTCGAAAAAATGATTGAATTCTGCGAAACCGTGCGGTGTCGGCATCGACTGTTTTCCGACTACTTTGGCGACGAGCCGCCCGACTGTCGGAGCATGTGTGACGTGTGCATGAACCCGAAGAAGGCCGAAAAGGCACTGGAAACGTTCCAGCAGCTCAACATCTCGGGCAAACTGAAAACCATGACGTCCTACGATGACGATCCGTCCGAGCTGTACGGTGGAGGCCGCCGGGGCTACGAGAACGACTACTACGATGTGCACTACGGCGAGGGACGCGAGAAACGCAAACAAGTCGAATCGGCGCTGCTGATACAGCGTCAGTTTGCCCTGCGCAAGGCGCAAGCTGCGAAGGATATGGCCATGCAACGGTCGGCCACCATCGGGCGTGTAAAGTTTGCCATGCAAACGCCCATCAAGGTGAGCGGTCTGACGATTGCCACGCGCGAGACGAACGTTACGACGTTGGCCGACTTGTTGAAGAAAAATATGGACTCCTGCAAAGGCTTCGAAGAGCCGGACTACAGTCTCGTGTACAAGGACCTCGAGGACATCGCCGTGGACATCGAGTACGAAGCTTTCACCAAAAACACCGTCAAAAGTTTGTACCACCGGGCGATCGTCTTACAGGTAAGTCCGCACCAACGATGTTTTGTATTCCCCTCGTACACCATCCCCGTGTGTGCTCCTCGTGTGTGCCGCCAACTGCGTTCTCCTTTTACGCGCGCAGGCAGACAGTGTCTGACCCCACGCCGCCGGTTCGATTTATTTTACCTTTTTATTTACACTACTATTTTCCCCCCTTTTTCGCATACGTCCTATGACATATGGCCTCTTGTTGCAATCAAATGTACTTGGTTTGTACCACCTATCAGTTCGGAAACTTCCAATCAATTTACGTTTGTTTTTTGGTTGTTCGTGGATCAATTGCAAACATTACAATCCATTTCAATCTGCGCCGATCAACGAAGTGCAAGTAGTTTTCACAATACACAATTGCCCAAGTAAACGCACGTGCCCCCGAGTAGCAACAGCAGTGGCAGCATCGTCCACAGCGCTCCAACCGTCACACAGTCAGCCAGCAAATGTTCCCAAGTTCGCAATCCAAGCAACCAAGCATCATTCGCTTGCTCGTCAACATCGCCTTCACCTTCAACAATGATGGTCTGCGCCGTTTTCCGTCTTGTAAAATACCGTCAACCGACAGCTCAACCACTAACCTTTCTCTACTCGTGCTTGGGTACGCAATCGCAGCAAGCGATGCGATTTGACACCGATCAGAAACGCATCGGTCAATTTGCCGTTTGCCATAAAACTCGTCGCTACAACCAATCAAAATAGTCAAGAGTCCGATCCGTCGTCAGTGTGGCATGACCAGGTATTACTTTAGTCCTAACGGCGACCTTCTACAAGAGACGCATCATCGTTTTGTTTTTGTTTTGCGTTGTATGATCATTATCTGGGCCCTTCTTTACACGATATTGAATGGTGGTCTTTCTTTTTCGTGTGGAATTCTAAATTTGAATAAGTTTTTTTTACCCATTGAGTTGTGGCCATGGCCGGACGCGTGCGTGCTCGTGTGGTCGAACGTGAAAGACTAATCCAAATTTTGTTCGTAGGTGAAAGCGATTAAAAATCTTATGCTGGATAAAACGCTGTTCCCCCGGCTGAAGGAGCACTGTCCGAAGCATCGTGCCGCCCACGGTGGTGACTATCGTACGATCGAAGCTGATCTTAAGCGAAAATACGGCGATAGCGTGCTAGAGGAGCTGCGATCGGACGGACACGACAAGAAGCACCACCACCACCATCATCACCGGAGTGATCGCAATGGTGATCGGAAGCCAGGCACCAAGCACTCGGGCAAGGCCACCTCCACCAGTTCGCGTGATCGCGATGGTCTCAGTCAGTCGTCGATCGGTTCCTACTTTAGCGCCAAAAACAGCATTTGCTCTACTTCTTCCTTGGCGATCGGTGTAAGCGCGGGAGGGGCCGTGCCCGGAGTGATAACGATCGACGATGGCGATATGTGGGATGCCGATTCCAGGGACGATGATCACGTTCGGGCGATAGCCCCACCGGAACCGGCTCCCCTGCCTCCTTGCGATCCGATCCAATCGCCACAGTCGCCACCGGCATCGCCATCACCAGAGTCGCGCCGATCTCCGCCGAGGTCACCGCGCTCTCCACATTCGCCCATTTCACCGCCGCGATCGCCACGATCACCATCGTCACCCCGTTCTCCGTCGGTCGAGTACATCTCGAACGAACCGTACCTGGAGGGCGAAATGAGGAAACACGAGCACCGCCGACGATCGCTTTCCCGTTCTAGGGATCTGGTATCAAACGAACGGACCGCCTACCGCGACCGATCCCGATCGGACTCACGTGGGTACTCGAGTGAGCGATCGCGAGCCAAGCAAAAGTCATCCTACAAGCGATCGCGCGAAAGCAGCCGATCGTACTCCAGGGAACGCACGTACTCATACCGATCGGGCAGTTCCCGGTCCCGTGACTGGGAGGAGGACGAAATGCGACGCCGACGGAAACGACCCTACGAAGAGGACGAGTATGATCGGGAGTATGAGCCGAAGCCAAGCAGCAGCAAGCGGACCTACGACGCGGACTACGAGACGGTCAACAGTAAGCATCACCACCACGCTGCAGCAAGCCGACGACCGCCGTCCCCGCAGGAAGAGTTCAGCTACATGGCACCGAAAAAGCGAGTGTCCCACTATAGTGACGCAGGTGCCAGTTACAGTAAAGCCGGAGCCACCGGATTTCCGTCTGCCAGTGGTGGTAATTCCAGCTCTACGTACACCAGTTACACTCAGCACTCTATCGGCAGCAAGCCACCTGGAGGCCCCGGAGGCTCCGGCGGCGTTTCGGCGAGCGGCGATCCCTCAATGCTGACCAACGATAACATGTGGGATGACGTCCGGGATCAGATTTCGCCAATGTCCCCGCCGAACAATCGGCTCAAAGAGCAACCACCTCCGGCGTCTCCCACGGTATCTCCACCGGCATCACCACCGGCATCGCCACCAGCATCACCAACGCCGCTGTCGCCGTCGCCGGAGCCCGATAATGGATACATGCACTCCAGCTACGTGCCACCTCCACCTTCCACGTCGCCCCCGTCGTTACATCACGACAAGCATCATGCCAAGCGCACCTACGCCGATCTACGGACACCGTACGAAGGCGCTTCGCTCGATCCACGGCTGGCTTCGACTCCCAAAAGCCCGCCCTACTCTCTCCCCAGTGGACCGTCGTCAACGTCCTCCTCTTCCTCATTGTGTGCCAAGCCTTCTACCTCGGCCTCCGCCCAGTTCAGCTCCGCTGTCCAGATGCAGCTAGCGCACAGTAGCGTTCTCCAAAACGTTGGCAAAGCATCACTAGGCGGTGGGACGTCAGCTGTCAGCGGCGCTGGATTGAGTTCTTTCGGAGCAGCCGTGAAACAGAGCATTATGGCAAACAGCAGCAACGTCCCGGGGCCGTCGGCCGGTTCGATGCACATCTTGACGTCCGCGGGCCACACTCCCGGTGGGCCATCGGATTCGGCCAGCTCAACGCCGTCCGGATCGCATTTGGTTGAGATGGAGAAGAAGAAGAAGAATTTGGCCAGCTGTGTCATTCACTTTCTGATGCCGTATTATCGCGATTCAAAGATCAAATCGAAAGAGCTGTTCAAGGGGTTGGCCCGAAAAATTTCGCACAAATTCTTCGAAGCCGATGTCGTCGGTAAGTTAGCCTGGCGTAGTCCCGCCACCGATCGCTTCTCATACTCAATTTGTTTTCTCTCCCTTTCATTCGCCAGCTGAACGTAAAGTGAAAAAGTACATCGACGACATGATGAAACACAAAGGGATCATCGCTAGCGAGGCCGATTTTCCCAAATAGGGGCTAAGGCGAATGCGTGCGCACTCCGATTCTGCTCGGGCCCGCAAAAGTGCACGTTTATGGGCCAAAAAGCAGACGGAGCACGCGTAAAGCGCGCTTGTGTGTGCTTCTTTGAATTACGTTAGGATTAGAGTGTTTTTGTAAATATAAAACAAAAAGAGAACTAACATTACACATAGGCTGTCTGTGCGTCGCAGGAGCGGTCGGGCACAAGATTTAGGATTGAAGCGCCAATACGTATTGTATTCCCCACTGGGTTTCCGATCAAGTTCTCGACGAAACTCAACCTAAACGTCAGTGGCTATTAAAATCGAACGCAATCAAGTTTCGTGGGCGCGCCTTCTACGTACCCGTTGACAGGTATCTTTATTCGCGTTTCTTTCATGTCGACTGCGGGCATCAACCGACATCACAGTAGCCCATCGCAGCACACTATGGGAGTCGCAGAGACCTTTTGTGAATAAAGATACCGTGAATAAACGTAAAACCGTGGAACACTCTTTGTCGCCTCGATGTGGCGTGGTGGAAAAGTGAGAAATTATCTAACCCGAGAAAATACCCTTACTCTTACTCTCTTGCAATTCCATTTGCGGAGCCTGGAAGCTTATAAAATGCATTTACGAACAACTAAAACGGAAAAACTGTCGGCTTCTACTGGCCCTGCTGCAACGATTGGTAATACTGGGCGAGTATCTGCCACGCTTTCGGCTCCATAAATCCATCCGGTGGATTGTCTCCATTGCGCGCCAGGCTTCGCATACGTGTGCCGGAAATGAAATCAAAGTCCGCTTTACGTGCCGGATCGAAAAAGGCCATTTTCGAGACAGACTTGTCGTACGCTGCCACACGGAACGGAAGGATCTGCAATCGTAGAACAGTTACTCGTTATTTAGCAGCGAATCTTAGTGAGGGTTCCGTACGACGTTCTACCTCTATGCTGTCCAACCCGGGGGCCATCTTGAGCACACGTGCACCGTGCGTTCCGTCGTAAAGATTACCGTCCGGATAGACGGTCTTGTCCGGATGAGGCATACCGGCCGGATCCCGCCCCACGATGTAATGGTTAGCACCTGCGTTCATTCCTACCAAAACAAGGAGAAACGGTCAGAAAATAGTCACAAACTGTCGCCGCTTAGGCGCAGCTTACGGGCTTTGGCGTGCCACTGGACCTCGGTGGGCCCAGCGTACATCATGGGCGAGGGGAAAATCGCCAGCACCGTGTGCTCGCGATCGAGCACTCCCGAGTCTAGCACCGCCTGATGCTGGGCCATGCGTACCGGCAACGGTACATCGTCGTCCTTAGTCCAGCCACCGAGCGGATGCAGCAGCAGAACCGGATTCTTGAACCCCCGTTCCAGCAACTGCCGGCGGCAATCGCTCATCAACAGTGCGTGCCCATTGTGGATAGGATTGCGCAGTTGAAAGGCAAACACGGCGTCCGCCTTCATGTCGCTGAACTTTTTCCTCAACTCGTTCGGCGTCAGTCGGTAGCTGTCGAGGCCGTCCTTCCATTCGATCCGCCCAAACGCCTCTATCTCGCCACCGACCAGATAGTCACCGGCTTCGTAGATCATCTTAATATACGGATGATCGCGGTTTGTCGTTCCGAACTGACGTGCACATCGTTCCTCCTTGCGGTGCTCGAAAAATTCCGGCTTTCGCAGAATGGCCACTGCGCGCCCCTCATAATGTAGTGCCAGGGCGCTGACCCCTTCCAGCAGCTGCTTATCAGCTGCACTGGCCGACAGTACTATCGGGACGGATTGATTGGTTCGTAGTGTTTCGTCCTCGTTCAGCAAGCAGTTGAAGTGCAGCGCCTGCAGATACTCTTGCTCCCGCATGAAGCCCCGCAACGGGAAGGCCCAGCCTTCCGCCAGCACCTGCAGCCACTGCAGCTCGACCGTGCTGATGGTGAGCGATGGCAGTGACAGCGCTTCCGGCTTCAGCTCATCCGACACGAACAGCTCCGGCAGCGGCGCGTCCTCCTTCAGGAACTTTGGTATGATGGCTTCGTCTTCTAGAAACCGGATCAGCTTCAGCGTCGACTGACGCACGGTCAGCAGTTCGGTGCTCACGCGCAAATCCGGTGACTCCGGTGCCTCGTACGCCTGCGTTACACCGGTAAACCCCTGGATGACGCCCTGGCGGGCCTTCTTGTACAGCCCCTTCACGTCGCGGGTCTCACAAACCTCCAGCGGTGTGTCTACGTACACTTCGAAAAACTTTAGATCACAATCCTTATGGATTTTGCGCGCCATCTCGCGATCTTCGGCGAACGGCGACACGAAGCTGCAGATCGACACGACACCGCTGTCCGCGAACAGCTTCGCCACTTCCGCCACGCGGCGAATGTTTTCCTCGCGATCGACCTGCGAGAAGCCAAGGTTTTTGTTCAGCCCGGTGCGAATATTGTCACCGTCGAGCCCGTACGCCGGAACGCCCTTCGAGACGAGATACGCTTCCAGTTCGAACGCGATCGAAGTCTTCCCGGCCCCACTGAGCCCCGTCAGCCACACGGTGCACCCGCGGAACCCACGGCACAGACCCAGATTTTGTCCGCGCACCTCTCGCGACACATTGTGCTTCTGCTCCGTAACATTGGTGGCCACCTGCAGGCACTGAGGATAGAAAAAGAAACGAACAAACCGGATTAGAACCTTGTAAGTTTAAAAGAATTGTTTACTAATGGTCAGTTCCCACATAGCAGGCTACCTCTTCCATAGCGACCGGCCGGCGCAGGGAACGTGCACTACAAGCAATTAAATGAGAAACTTCCGCGTGCACCATCCTTAAGTACGCTGCGTTTGGCGCCCGCAAGTGACGGAGAGATAAGTGTCTAACCGTTGCGCTTCCTGCCTCGCGCCATCGTAGTGCAATTTATCTTACACGCCAATGGCCCATGGAGCTTACAGTAAATCCCTCGTAAACGCTCCGCTAATGCCCCAGCAAAGTTGTCCCTCGGAATAACGCGAAGATCACACTTTAGGTGAATTCCTAGAACTCTGTCCTGTCTGTGTAGATAAACCATTTCCACCGCAATCATCAATTCATCAACACATCAAAGCAGAGGACATCGACCGTCGGCGGTTTCGGTTTACATCACCAATCTCAAGAGAGCGAAAGAAGCATGAACTCATCCACTTACGGACCCACTACAATTATCCCTTCCAGGCCCCAACCAACAGCCTTTAACATTTGGCCATTCCCTTCCAGGGAAGGCACGATCTTCAATGCGCGCTTTTGTTGCGCCACTCCTGGATTTGCATGTCAAGGAGATGATTGTTGTGGTGCGACATAAGAGAAAGTTCCACAAACTACAGCGCCCCGGTGGCCCTTCCTGCTTTTCAAATTCGATTTGGGCTGTCGATGGGCTTCGGATTCACCGATCGAGGCGTTTTGGCTTACCTCTTCCGACACATTGCCGTTGCAATCCTTGTGCTTGCTGCAACGGAACATCTTCGCCCGTCCTTCCGGGTGATTCTCGTAGTTAGAGTTGGCCAGGAACGAGTTATTGTTGAAATTGGCCACCTTCCTTCGTTTGACGAACATTTCCGAACACTTTTTGAATGATCTCGATCTCGTACGCAAATTGATTGACGCAAATGTTGCCACGGAACAATGGGGCGGATTGTAATGGCCCAGTCAAACGGAGGCAATGTTTGTTGTTGTCGAACGTTGGCCACGCGGCCACTAAATGCAAAACAAAATTGTACGTTGCAAAACCTCCGCGTGCTGCTGGCTTTCACTCGCGGCGCACGTTGCTTCCGATCGCTCGGGCAGATCGACCACAAGTAAGGGGATGCTGCGAGCCAAAACAAAACCCGTTCTTCTGCGGGAGCCGCCCAGCATGCGGTCGAAATCGCACTAGTACTGTCCGGTGGTGTGCGAAGACGGTTGGAGAAAGTTCCGTCGTTCCCCGCCCCGACACGTAGTTCGAAAAAGTTTCCCCAAAGATTGTCCAAGTTGTTTGTTTTGGGAGAGAGCAACGATCCTCGATGCGTTGTGACGCTGGGATGTTCCCTTCGCTTCTGTTTTTGATACACAATGTTTCTAGAAAACAAAACTTATGAGGCACAACCCGCGATCACACCTATTCGAGGCACACAACGATCACTAACTGAACGGTCTGGCGCGTCAGCAAGGGGTATTTATTAACACAACCACCGATTATTAGCCACCAACTGGCGAACACGTCGTGTGTGTCCCGCGTACACTACTTTTTGTGCCACCCGGCGTCCTTAGCTGGCTGGGTTGAGTCGCCACACCACGCAACTCTGGCCGAGTTCGGGCGATTACTACAATGCCTCGTGTGTGTGGGTTTGCGTGTACCTATGTTTTCGCTCCAGCAGAGCCTCTTCCGCGCTTAAGTTGTATGTTTGAGCAACGCGCGTCTACGGCCCCCGTGCGGGTCAACGAGCTCGACCAGTGTGCCGACTGTTATGCTGCCCAAGACAGTCTTTTATCAACCCGATGGTCGACATCACACACAAACCGGTCCAGTAATTCTAGAACCGTAGTTCAAATTTTGCACAGTAAGCACACGAGCCTCAAACATTATATCTGCTGTGGCTTTCAGTTCGTCGCTATTTTAAACGACCCAAACAAAGAGAAAGATAATGCTATCTCTAAAATTGATATATTGTATAATAGCGCCACCCCCCCGGGCCTGAATGAATTGTTGTTTCACTAGATTACGGCTTATCAGACTTCATTTAGTGCGCTCCATTTATATCAAGCCCCATATGGAAGTGAGGTGCCATATGGCTGAGCAGCCAGACGGGTGAATATGGCGCTACTCTGGGGCCGATGCTATATGATGCATGTAAAATAAACAAGAAAAGATCGAAATGTGTGCAACGTGGAGTGCTTCCGCTATCACGTGTCTGAATCCGATGCTGTCCCATCCCAACCGATGACAACTCGGTACAATCTACATGCGTCAGTGACCTATAAATGTGTTAATTTAAAGTGATATGATCATGAGGAAAGTATGTCGAGGCAGGGTGCCGGTCGCTCACCATCATCGATCATGTGCCGTAGAATAGATTAGTAGGCTGCTAAACCGATAGACCACACACTGTGCTAATGACAGTAGTAGTCGCCAGCTACGATTGAAAACCACTTGTAGACACACATCGCCCTCGGGAGTACTTACTGTTTTCTGTTTCTTCACCGACTTCCCGGGATCTCCGCTCATGATGCGCGTGGTCACCTTTCTGGCAGGAACTTTGTTTTCACCGGTGCGATTCACAGGAACTTTTAGCACCCCAGACTAATTTCAATACAGCTCGTACTTGCGGAGCGCAAGTAAACGATCACTATTTAATGAGACTTCAATTACCGCAACGGCTAGGGGAACAGAATGAGTGATTCGTATGGGCCCCCCTGGTTTAATGGTATATCAAGTCATTGGGAAGCCAATATCTGCTTACATCGGCACATTTTGCACGGTGCCACGCACAAAAAAACGCAACCACCAACCCGAACGTAAAACCGCGACGAACGGGAAATTTGTAAACACAGAGGAGGTTACTTTGCTCGTCGGTGGGTGGAAAGTGACAGCTGACGCCGCGGAGCTGAGCTACTCGAAGCGTGAGTGCTCCAGTGAGTGCCTCCCGCCCGTAGAAAACATATTCGAATAGTCCGTTAAGTAGTGATTGCAAGAACTGAATTACCATTGAACTTACCAAGAAAGTGAAACTTACATTGCCAACAGAATGCCCGTATGAACTATGTTTTATTTCAACATTCACAATAAGCGTTTCAATCCCTCACTTTTACACGTCGTTACGTTTCAATACAATGGCCCTGCATTTTTGGTTGTGCGCCTTCCCGACGTTATGCTTCACACTATTTCTACTTTAAAAAAGAAAACAACAACATTAAAACTCGAGAGCATCCCATCCGTCCCGGCAGAACTTTTCCTCGTTTGTCTTTTAAAACCTTCCAACTCTTGCGATCCAGAATAAAAGTTGTGCTCTCCTTTGCTTGCGAGTATCTTGGCCTTGCCTTTGCTCTTTGTCTAGTGATCCAGAATGCGCATATTGCCGGAAACGATCTTGTTTTCCAGAATGGCCCCGGCAGGAATATCGATTCGATCCCCGTGGTTAGCGATGATGATGACGGTACTGCGCAGCGAGACACCTCGCCCGAACGTGACGTCGCCGGAAACCGTCAGATGGTCGAGCTCGATCAAATCCGGAATATTGGCAAAGCGACTAAGGAACTCTTTTACCTTGCTGAAATGATTGTCACCGAGCTTGACGAGCGGAGTGGTCGGAAACATGCGCTGGGGCGACATCACCAGTGACCCGTACTTGAGACTGTACAGATTCGACATGACCAGCAGCAGGTCGGAAGTTTTCTTTACCGGTAAAAACCGCGACCGTGGCACATTGATGCCGATGCCACCGTCAAAGCACTTCATCGCAGCTCCAACGGCCGTTTCCAGCTGAATCACACGCATACCGTTGTCGAGCGTTTTGTTGTTGACTATGATCTCCATGTTCATCGTTTTCGCATTTAGCACACGCTCGATCGACTCCAGTCGGGCCCAGATGTTGTTTGTGTTGAAAAATTTGAACGTTTTCACCGACTTGAAGTCGTCGACGTGCTCCTTCGGAACTTGGGCGATTTCCAGCAACCGCAGCTTGTTCTCGTAGTTGATGAGCGTTCCACCTTTCACATCGGCACGCGTTTTGTCGGTCACCTCCATCACGAACTCGATCGGCTTATCGCTCTGCCGGTCATCCCCGATCAGGCGGTTCAGGATCTTAATATCGACTGTCGCCCCCAGATTGTCAATGTTGGATAGGAAGCAGTACTCGCGGCCTTCCTCGATAAATTTACGCAACAGTCCCGAGTTCTGGAAGGATTGGTAAAAGTCACCGTGACCGGGTGGGTACCAGCTGAAACGATAGGAACGGCGCAAAAATTAAAACCAACTCCTTTGGACTACACAATCCTACTTACGCTTCGATATCGTTGTCAATGGCAAAGTCCTTTGCGACGGGGAGCAATGAGTCGCGACTGATGCGCGGATAGCAGCTCTGATTGAACGTGTAGATCTGCACCTGAAAGCCCTTGTACTTCCGGATCACTTTCTCCGTGTCTTCGTCCGTGTTGAACGAATTCATCAGCACCAGCGGAACGTTGGCGTTGTACTTTTTGTTCAAATGCTCAATCTGCTGCACGGTAAGGTCGAGAAACGTCAGATCGTTACGGACCGGAATGACGCTCTTCGGTCCGTGGCAACCCATCGACGTGCCGAGACCACCGTTCAGCTTCACCACGACCAGCTTCTCCAGCATATCGCGGATGTGCCCCTCCTGAGGAGGGTTGATCGTCGTATAGTCCTTCACCGCCCCTTCGGGCAGCTTTTCGATGCGATCCCACGTAACGGACGGCCCATCTTCTTGCAGGAACCGATGGTACAGCGCTTCGAAGCCACACATTTCCTTCTGGACGGTTGGTCGCTTCGCGTCTTCCACCGTCTCGAGCAGATTGTCCAGATCCTTTTTCAGGCGCATCAAAGCATCGCGTTTGGTCGCTTCGTGGAACTCCTTCGTATCCGATGGCACACGCTGGTGGCCACGGACCTGAAACAATGAAAATGGTACATTGAAATAGAACAACGCAATCTACACATCTCCCTGTTGAATGTCGTTCATAAATCTTAATCACATCTCAGAGCATGTAAACTAAAGGCTCTACGCCGGCCACGTGCTCGTAATTGCCGTTATTTGCGGCGAACGATGGCTCTAATCATTCAAACACCAGAAGATTTAAACGTACCGATACCGTACACGCCATCGCAGGCGCCATGAACGAGCCTAAACAACCTTATCGCGCGCCCAACTCGTTTTCTTCGACCCATCGACGGACGCTCGCGGCTTGAGAAAAGGTCGATTGCAATGGAAGCTGTGAAACGACCTTAACATAATTACACTACGAGAACCAACACTATTTTTCTCATCCCGCTCAGCGGACCCACCTCCATCGTCGATCCGTTCGAAACAGACGGATTAAGCATTTTGAAATGCACTTTTCCCCCACTGACCCGCTGGCCGCCATCTGCCTTGGCGCCAAACACGATGCACGAGTTCTGTAGTCCCAACATCGCAAACGAATGCAGCTAGCTGAGGGTTAGCGAGTTGCGCTTGTAGACTGTTCCTCGACTCTCGCTCAATACTTCGAGAACACTCGATCACCGAAAAACGATCGCGAGTCATACGGCGCGAACGATAATTTGACTGAACTGACCTGATAGCGGGAGCCGGCGTCTTATATAGACTGTTATCGGCCGCCATATCCCTTCTCCGCTTATGTTTCGAGTCGGCAATTGCATCATTCACGCTACGGCTCGGTTTGCTCGGTGGTTCCGATAGAATTGTTCCTAACCTAGCGCAACAATAAGGCGTAAGTTCTGTGGGCAAAATGTTCTCCAAAACGCGAAAAACGGGTTTAGGCAGAACGAAGCTGATTGCGATCGCTTCCTAACTTCATCACGCTCGGTTTTACAATTCTGTCCAGTCATGCCATGTCATGATTGATGTTTTCTCGAGGACAGTGGCGATTTTCGGGACGAATGGTTCAAAAGATAAGCGACAACCAGTTCGCACCAAGGTTTTCGAACCTATTTTTCCTTCCAGAAAGATGTTTTATTTAATTGTGAAGTCTTTTGATTGACCTTGGCTTAGGTGAACAAAGTCTCTCTACGTTCATACAATTCATCATTATAATCAGTCAACTGGAATGGTGCGGCGTAAGGCACTCCCCGTTCCCCGGTTAGGGCATTCAGTGGAGGGTTAGTAAACACTATCCCTGGTAGCCCAAGCAGACAAACGTGAGTACGAACATTCAACTAGTGATCTTACAACTGCACGTAAAATAACGCTGAGTTGTTGTTTGTATTAAAATGCAAGCACATTCCCAACTTGACCATTATCTTCTAGTCACGTGTACCCAACGGGTGGTGTTTCCACTAATCACTAATCACATCTCCCCATTGCAGCGTTTAGACGATCTACTAAACTATTATTGCGTGACCATAAAGCCACCACGGCCGGAGGTTAATTTACGAACAAAGCGTTCGTATAGTAATGCGATATATCGCCAGATTTTGAACAGCAGTTTACGCTCCGAAACGACCGGAAGTTTCGAAAACCGTTATCCAAAAACCAGATGCTCATTTATCTCTCAATGATGCTAAACGCACATGCTTCATCCGGCGCTGTTCGTGTTTGAGATTGCGAAGGGTGAACATACACGTTGTTCGTTCAACGCCAAAACTGCTAAACATTAATCGGGGCACCCATTGGTAGGTCAATCTGTGGGGTCTAGTCTTATCGGAAGCGCGCGACGCCGGGTCATCTGACATTCATTCGTTCTTCAAACGAAATACAGCCACCACACAACTTCCCCGTCGGTTCGCCGAAGGAAGTGGACAGAATCATCATCCTCCTCGGGGCCAAGCTAAAGGTCGTCGGTTTTGATGGCCCGCCCGGCGGCAGCTCGTTGCTTGCCACTTTGTCGCAAAGCTCGATCGTTGCGATGATCGTCGGTCGTTAGCGGCCCACCGTAATTTTAACTTACGCTCAGCAACATTTCGATGGCGCCGGTCATTCTGGCGGAACGGCTGGTTTTTTTGGCGTGCTTGCGAGGTCAATTGGTCTCGTTTCTGCTCGCCCGTACCGTTAGTAGCACACAAAACACTGTCTCGCGGCGCAACTCGGCCTCCCGGTTGAAGGTCGGGTGTGGTGCGATCTGTCCTCTGGTCGGAACGGAACTAGCGTGTCATCTGGGATGTGGGATTCCAACAAGCGGCGGGACACAAGTGCCACTTTCCAGCGAGGGCACGATGATAAGGCACCATCAACGCCGTTCCGGTCGGTCAGCAAACAGAACACGGCGCTGTGCAACTAATCAAGCCATTTTTCCAAACACGCCAAAGTACCCCCGGCAGTAACACCGGTTAAAAGATTCCTGTCGATAGTGGCCTGTGTCCTGCTGTTTACAAATATCGTCTTTAGCTGATAGCACTACTAATCCCGATTGTTCCCCGTCCGGTGCTCGTATGCTTCGATGAGCAAAAAATGCAAAAAGGGCATAAAAGGGGATGCAATAAAATACTGTCCCCCCGCGAGGAACGACGCTTATATAAAGATGGAGTTTTCATTTTGAAAACACCTTAAAGCCGGAACCAATAGGCGCGCTCTAGTGCTTTCCTGAAAGTCTAGTACCGTTACATTTAGTGCTATCACAAGGACATCGCACGGGCCGCAACATTGGGCCAAGGTCAGCCAAGGTCACAGGAACGCCGCGATCTGCACAAGATCGACCGCGCGTTCCGTCATGGCACGGATTCAGGTTTCCTAAATTATCCATTGCACTCAGCACAACGAGGGACTCATCTGTGGACCATTCTTATCTTATCGCTATTACCTTCTCATTGGGAACATTCAGCATTTTTTAATCTCGTCGGTGTCTCGGCTCTCCCTTTGGAAACCAAATCACACACAAATCCCGGCTTCTGTGAAACTCTTTACGCCAACACCTGTGTCAATGTTCCACGAACTCGATGCACACTTGATCAAACCAAAGCCGGTCGAAAAGCGGTTGTTAGCTCAATTGTGCCGACCAGCGGACACTTTCGTCCCAAAAGCGGAAAGGAAGAACGGATGTTTTCGCGCCCGCACACGAAGAACTTGTTCGCGAATGCCGAAACTCGCTTTTGACAGTCGCTTTTGAAAGATATCCGTGTGTGTGCGTGAGTCGGCAACATAACAATCGACGCGAACAGCAAAACATCAAATGTTACTTTATTAAAAACATAAAACATAAATAGCCATTATAAACGCTTCCAAAGTTGGTTGTTCCGATGCACACGAACATGGTTATGGGCCACGGCGGGTATTCGTCCGGTTTTAATCTTGCTGCCACTAAAAGTAAAGGAAGCATAGCCATTAGAACGTGAGTTATCGCAACCCTCGTTTGCGGCCGTACTTTTAGCGTGGATTGCCCTCCCATTCGGGACGCTTCCTGCTCCCGTCGATCCTGTTCCTGTGCCCTCTGCTGTTGTCGTCTAACTTTATCAAGATCCTTGATTCCGCGAGATTCCTGCTCGATTCGTCGTCTTTCCGCGGCTTCACGCTGTTGCTGCCGCCGAGTTTCCTGCGAGACATACGGTGAACATTGCATCGGAAAGTTGGTAGTAGCACTCTGCACATCCTGTTTGGGCTTACCGCATCCGGCGTGATCAACTCTTCTTCGCTAGAGCCTCTGCAGCAGGACGAACACAAGCCCATGGCGGAAAATCTGGACCGAAATTACAAAACCAAACTCAACTTGGATTTGTGGGATTGTCGCATTTGTGGGGTTTCGTGTTGCATGCGTAAACCGTGCAACAAAACAAACTGGCAGGTGACGTTGAAGCAAAGTGAGGCGCCTCACGATTATGTAAAAATAACAACTTTTTACCGATTTCAGATAGTGAATAATTGCAATTGAGCATCATTGAGAAATGCTGTATATATTTTCTTAACAATCGCCCATTACCTTATTTAGCATTACCTTATTTACCTTATTTAATCTCCTTTCAAATTTGCACGATAAGCACTGAAGACTGAAGAGCAGCCCTGCGCCACTAGCTGTCAACTGTCTCGCAGGCGAAGAGACGAAAACGAACAAATCCTGTAGATTCGCCATCGGACCAAGTTATCCGTACGATAGAACTGCTCGTTCAGGTTTCCATCCGCAGCGAACGAAAATGCTTTCCCGGGCGGTGCTTTTGTCAGGTGAGCATATAATCTGGGGGAGCGCGCCAAGGCTGAGTAGTTCGACAGGCCTAAAGTGCGAATATATTTTGCACAAATGCTAATGCCCAAGAGCGCTTCGTTTATGTAATCAGCTAGTGTCAAATGTGCGGTCTTTTGATCGTCCACCGCTGAAAAATAGCCATCTCCGTGCGTGGGATCAGTGACGAAATGATTGTGCAACGATGGGCCTAGGACCTACTGAACGATACTTCTCTGTTTCTTGCAGCGGCCAAGAAGCCCGCGGCCTTAGTATTGGCCCGTGGCGCAGCTAGCCAGGTTGCCAATCGCCCACAACGACCGGAGCACGGCGGAAAGGTTCGTCTCGGATTCGTGCCGGAGGAATGGTTTACGTTCTTCTACAACAAAACCGGCGTCACCGGTCCGTACGTGTTCGGTGCCGGTCTGATGACTTACCTGTGCTCGAAGGAAATCTACATCATGGAGCACGAGTACTACAACGGCCTGTCGCTGGCCGTCATGGTTGTGTTTGCCGTGAAAAAGTTTGGCCCCTCGTTGGCTGCCTACCTCGACAAGGAAGTCGACGTAAGATGAACGCGCTCTCGCCGGCCTGCTCGCCCCACTAAACTGGTACGCTCCCTGTTCTCATTTGCAGAAAGTTGAAGATGAATGGAAGGAAAGCCGTATCAACAACATCCAGCAGCTGACGCAGGCTATTGAGGATGAGAAGAAAGAGCAGTGGCGTGCCGATGGCCAAACCATGCTGGTGCAGGCAAAGAAAGAAAACGTGGCGCTCCAGCTGGAGGCGGCATACCGCGAGCGCGCCATGAACGCGTACCTCGAGGTAAAGAAGCGCTTGGACTACCAGGTCGAGCGCCAGAACGTCGATCGTCGCATCTCGCAAAAGCATATGGTTGATTGGATCGTCAAAAGTGTGGTCAAATCGATCACGCCCGACCAGGAGAAGGAAAACTTGAACAAGTGCATTGCCGACCTCGGTGCGTTGGCCGCCAGATCGAAGTAAGCGACGCCGTGGCAAACGGGGTTAGAATGTTCGACGTTAAACGCCCATTTTGGATGTAGCTCCCGGCAGCGTGTAATAAATGATACCGGCATACGCGCGTCGGCATGTGTCACTATAGTATATGATGATGATTTCGATTCTAATGGGTCATTATTAATGCAATCGGCACGGGTCATCGGTGGGTGGTCTTCAGACGATGTCTCCATTCGTCACTTGTCTCGTGCAATGGGAGCATCGAAGTCGTGCGTGCAAAGGTTGTTAAATTCAAACCGCTGGAGTGACGAATTGTTGAAATGGGAACAATTATGCTGCCCGAAACAGTCCTCGATTTGTGTTAGCTTAATGCTCGTTTGTTTTCTGCTGCTGCAGATAGTAGTTATCCTGGTCAGTATCTTTATTCTACCGTCAACGTTAAACACTCAGTCGCAGCTGCTCAACAATGGCCTATTGTGGATACTGATAATTGCTCCTGCCGGAAGTGTCGTCAGTTTGTCGCGCATGATCCTCCAGCGCCAACGGATGTGGAAGATTACGTCCGAGTTGCAACTGTTCGACCGTACACTGCTTCGTCTCGATTTTCGAATACGTTGCAATGAGATCAACTATTGGGGTGTAGGCTGGGCAGCTATATTCGCTGTCGGGACGTCTCTGTTCAACGCAGCCGCCATCGGTTTCGGTAGCCTAATATTTAATCCTCTCAATTTGGCCGTTTTGATCGTTCTCATCAACATTATCAATCTGCCGCGTGCCATGCTTACGGTTTGGTTCATCATTTGCGAGCTGTGCGTTTGGTACCGCATCAAGTCGCTTTGCAAGTTACTGACCAATGGTCGGCAAGCCGCAAACGTTGCCACACCAAAGGATACCGCCAAGTATCGCATCCTGGTGGCGGGCACTACGGCACTTCACTACAACTTGTCGTGCGTTGTAGAGCATATTAATGGAGTATTTGGTGTGCAGGTGGTGTTTTCTATGGTTGGGAATACGGTTTTGAACATTTTTTGTATATTCGCGTGCTACCGTGCCGCAGTCGTAATGGGCGAAGTGGAGCGACTTTTCTCAATGATGCTCATCTCCTGGACTTTCTACACGAGCAGCATAATGTTACCCGCAGTTTTGTACGGTGCTTGGTTGTGCAGAGAGGCCACACAGTTCGCCCGCGAGGTTCACGCATTCTTGCGCCAAGTCGATGATGAGGGCCTGCAGAACCAGGTTTGTGCGGTTGATCGATCTCCATAGTTGATCTCCGTTTATTTCTTGGACTTTCTTTTCTACTTGCAGCTGTGTGCCTTATCACAACAGTCACAACATCGATCGATGGCCCTCACAGTGGGTGGCCATACCCTCAACTGGCCCGTGTTTGCTACCATGATTGGCTTCATTATCACGTATGTCGTGATTTTGATTCAGTTCGACAGCAAAGCGATGGAAATCGAAAGGACCACAGGACCGGAAGCGGCGGGAGTGAATTACACGGATCACACATCTTACTAATCAAACCGTTTATTAACCACCTCCTTAAGGGTACCTTAACGCTTTTCGCCCTGGATGTACTGAATGTTTGATACTAAAAAAAGAAAGTGATAAACACAGACGAAGACTGCCGTTTATTTGTGGTGATGATAAACTAAAAAGTGCATTGTGTTGCCATCGCTTCCGGTTGGCCAATGCACGTCTAGGTGCAGCTGCATGACGTTGTCTTTTCTCTTTCTTAGTGCGCCATTGGTTGAATCTGTTTCAGATCGCGCATAACTTATCCTAACCCAAGGGAATGGATGTTCGCATGAAACGTAAGCCGCTACACTCCGCGGATCTCTCGTGCCGCCTGGGTGCTAGTTATTGAACTAAAACGGGAACTGATGTTCGTGCATCAGTCGCAAAACAAAATTGCCAAACAGGCATCAAACAACGCTGAGGACAGTGGCGACACTCTGGTGATGCCAGGTCTGTCAATTGGTTAGTTTTCCGACATCTAACCCGCCAAAGGCTTGCTCAAGCGCCGCCAGCTCATCTGTGGACTTGTCGAGCCGACTTTTCCCCACTTTACTGTCCGTAGCTTTGGTGTCTTTTGCGGGCACATTCGTTCGTGCCTGTATCTGCTCCATGGCCCAGTGGGCTAGCTTTTGGGCTTCCTTTCGCTTTCCGACGACCGCCTTCGAGTTCATTATGTGACCCGCGCACTGCAAGCGAAAACGGAAAGAAAGCCTTTGTGATTCTCGAAACAGCGGCCACGCCATGGTTCAACCCACCAGAAACAATCCATACAATGCGCGAAGGTTGTTAACATTGAGCTTTGCGGCCTTGCAGTAGTGTGTTTTCGCCGTCTCGATATTGTCCAGCCCTCCCTAGAAGTACGGGAGCATGTGACTTGGGAATAATTTGCTGAAGGATGCCCAGCTTACCATAGTGTACCGGATGTCGGCAAACCTTTGATGAATCAGGTGACTGTGCGGGTTGTGGAGCAGCAGTTCTTCCATGCAGAAGGCGGCCTTTGCGTACTCACCCTCGGCCAAATACAGATTGCACAGCTCATGCCACCCTTCTTGGTCGGACATGAAAATCTTCATGTAGTCGCACAGCTCCTTGATAGCTTCGGCCGTGCGACCCTGCGTTTTCAGTATGGCCACCTTGCGCTTTCGGGGCGCCGCATTCGTCTCGTCTTTCCGGATGATGGTTTCCAGCTCGTCCAAAGCATCTTCGTAGCGTCCCAGGGCTTCCAGTAGCATCGAACGGTACTTCTGGATGCGCAGACTGCCGGGAAACTCGGCCGAGAGAATGCTCACACAGTGTTCGGCCGTTTCGATGCGATTGCAGTCGAGCGCAGCGATAATGACCTGTTCCAGCACCAGGTGTCGTTCATTGCCCAGCTTCTGCTGTTTGCTGGCCAGTACACCGTCCCACAGTTCCATCACGTCGTCACTCTTTCGCTCATTGTCGTCGCGCCACTTTCGGAACAGATTCCGAACATCTACAACAGCGGAAGTTTGCCATTATAGTTAACACTGTCTCCCCCTATTCGGGCGCACGGCAACCTACCAATCCAGCTCATCTCATCCACGTTGTAAGACATTGTGCGGCCGGGAAACCGATTCACATTGGTTCGAAGGCGTCCGGCGGGAAGGGACTAATGGGATTAGATTTATTTCCGCGAGGACGATGATAAATTTAGCAAATTTTATTCGACCACCGACCAACTTTACGGAGCTGTCATTCATTAAGAAAATCATTGAAAAAAGATGCACTGACAGCTGACAAAACGTCAGATGGGCAGCAAAACGTGGCCCAAAATTGTTGTTATAAAACCAGTTAAATGGGTGGTATTCTAATAAATTCTAAGTATTTCGGCTCAATTTGGCAGCCCAATAATTTATTTGAGGTTCATAAATCACCCCCTCGCCGATAAATATATTTGGGCCACAACTGATTCAAGATTTTTGGGCACTCAAATGAATGACTTTTATTGAACGTCACCGGAGAGCGTTTGGCGCGCGTTTTGCCGTTGTTGTCCCACAAGCCAAACTGCGTCTCTGGCCAGATTACGTTATTGCTTTTACCGTTTGCAGACTCTATTGCTCCGTTCTTTGTTCTTTGTTTGTGGTGATTGTTGTTCACATTATTCTACCCGTCAACTATGGCAGATGAAGATCAACGTATTGCCGACATCCAATTGGAGTATCTAAACTTTCTTGACGATGAAGTAAGTGGCCCATTCTTTGCGCATAAGTTGCCTTGCTGTGATCATTAAATCCTCTACCGCTCATTTTCCTATAGGAAGACCAGGGCACGTACACCGCGCACGTTCGCAAGATGATAAACGACAAAAGTAAGCGTCTGGTCGTAAACATTAATGATATCCGCCGTAAGAACGCGGTACGCGCTACGGCCCTTCTGAACAGTGCCTTCGACGAACAGCTAGCGTTTTCGCGTGCGCTGAAGGAATACGTATCCACTATCGATCCCAGCTACGCAAAGACACACGAAGACTTTCACGTCGCGTTCGAAGGCAGCTTCGGGAACAAGCATGTTACGCCTCGGTCGCTGACCTCACGCTTTTTGGGAAGTCTCGTGTGCGTCGAAGGGATCGTCACGAAGGTGTCGCTCATCCGGCCGAAAGTGGTGAAAAGCGTGCACTATTGTGCGGCCACCAAGAAGGTCATGGAACGACGGTACACAGATCTCACCTCGTTCGAGGCGATTCCCTCCAGTGCGGTTTACCCAACGAAGGATGAGGATGGCAACGTGCTTGAAACGGAGTTTGGTCTGTCCGTGTATAAAGATCATCAGACGCTCAGCATCCAGGAGATGCCGGAAAAGGCACCGGCCGGACAGTTGCCTCGATCGGTGGATGTGGTGTGCGATGATGATCTCGTGGACCGCTGCAAACCAGGCGATCGGGTGCAGATCGTCGGGAACTATCGTTGTCTGCCGGGCAAGCAGGGTGGCTACACGACTGGAACGTTTCGGACCGTGATGATAGCCAACAACGTGTCGCAGCTAAGCAAGGAAAGTTCGCTGAGTGTGACCCGCGAGGAGATTAATATGTGCAAAAAGCTGGCAAAGAATAACGATATTTTCGAATTACTGTCGAAAAGCTTGGCACCATCGATCCACGGCCATGAGTTTGAAAAGAAAGCCATTCTCTGTCTGCTGCTCGGAGGAATCGAAAAGAACCTTGCCAATGGGACGCGCCTTCGAGGTGACATCAACGTGTTGCTAATTGGTGACCCAAGTGTGGCCAAATCGCAGTTACTCCGTTACGTGTTGAATACGGCGCCCCGTGCGATCACCACGACCGGCCGTGGATCGAGTGGCGTCGGTTTGACCGCGGCCGTTACCACCGATCAGGAGACGGGCGAACGTCGTCTCGAGGCCGGTGCTATGGTGTTGGCCGATCGTGGCGTTGTTTGCATCGACGAGTTTGACAAGATGAGTGACATCGATCGAACGGCCATTCACGAGGTGATGGAACAGGGCCGCGTGACCATCTCCAAAGCCGGTATACATGCATCACTGAATGCTCGCTGCTCAGTGCTGGCTGCGGCCAATCCCGTGTACGGCAGGGTAAGAAACATAGCTCGGCTTGGTTTGCCATTATTTTCTTACCATCATTTGTTTCCCACAGTATGATCAGTACAAGACGCCGATGGAGAATATCGGGCTACAGGACTCGTTGCTGTCACGTTTCGATCTGCTGTTTGTCATGCTGGATGTGATCGATAGCGATCACGATCGAATGATTTCCGATCATGTGGTGCGCATGCACCGTTACCGTAATCCAAAAGAGCAGGATGGAGATGTGCTGCCGATGGGAGCTAGCGCGGTCGATATGCTTTCCACGATCAATCACGACTCGCTGGAGGACAAGGAGACGCCGATGTACGAAAAGTATGACCCACTGCTGCACGGATCGTCACGCCAGCGCAGCGACCAGATCCTGTCGATGGAGTTTATGCGCAAGTACATTCACATCGCCAAATGTCTGAAGCCGAAACTGACCGAGGGCGCGTGCGAAATGATTTCGAACGAGTACTCGCGGCTTCGCTCGCAGGATTTGATGGATTCCGATGTGGCCCGCACCCAGCCAGTAACGGCCCGTACCCTAGAGACGCTCATCCGCCTGTCGACGGCACACGCGAAGGCACGAATGTCTCGCACGGTGGCCGAAAAGGATGCCCAAGCAGCGATCGAACTGATCCAGTTTGCCTACTTCAAGAAGGTGCTGGAAAAGGAGAAGAAAAAACGCCGCCGCACCGAGGAAGACGAATCGTCCAACGAGGAAGAGGAGGACGCAGAGAATGGCGTGGAAGTCGTCGTGAATGGGAGCAATGGGACACAACAAGAGCCACGCCGTTCGAAGCGCACGCGCATCGAGCGTACGGCTGACGATGATTCGGATCACGAAAACATACTCACATCGCCTCCGGACCGAGGCGATCTGACTCGGCGAGAAACGGTCGCAACGGTCTCGAGCGAAGGGTCAGCGACGGCCACCGAGCGGATGGACGATACCGAGAGCAGCGCGGAGGCCACCATCAGCGAAGATCGGCTGAAGCTGTTCCGGCAGGGTGTCCACCATGCGTTCAAGCAGTTCCGTGACCAGGCGGTGGCTCTGTCACGGCTAACCAAACACATCAACGAAAACAGTGGCGACGAAGCGTTCACGAGCGGAGAAATAGCGGCCGCCATCAATCGGATGACCGAAAGCAACCAGATCATGGTGCACGACGACATGGTCTTCCTAATCTAAGCGCAATGCTCACCCGTTTGCGCTGCGCTTCGCGCACCTTCATTTCATTTTAAGACTTTTCTGATAATATTTTCCATTGAACAATAAACTTTCCAAACCTCATTTAGATTGGTAAATTCCTTTTACTTTAAGCATATTGTTTCTACTCTGCTAGACTGACTAGCGCCGCACATTCGGGTAGTAGGTTGCTTCAAATTTCGGTCTACTTTTCGGTCCGTCGGGACGCACCGCACGGGGAATGTACTTGAGTGCGTGTTCGTCCATCCGGCGCTTGTACATGTTCTCTCCCAGCTCGAACGGCCGCCGTTTTGGGTCCATAGGTCGCGTTTTGTGATCGATTTTGTAAATCTTCTCCCACTGGTACACCTCGGGCACGAGCCGGTGGCGCGGCCGATTGGACACCACGTGTTTGTACGCCTGCTCCATGAACACGCGCCGCTTCTCGTCCACTATATCGGCAACGCGCGGTTCCTTCGGGCAGAGATATGGCTTCAGCTCGTCTGGCCTCTGTTTCGGTTGGTTCATGTAGAACATGATCAGTCGCAGCAAAACTTCGTCCCGCAATCCGTTTATCTTGCCACCTTCGTCCACCGAGTCGTACAGCTGCAGTTCCTTGGTACCCCAGCAAAGGTTGTATCGATTGTTCACGTCCACCTGGTCCGAGTGGACTAACGTTGTGTTCAGTTGGAAAGCGTAGAATGACCACTGTTTTCCGTTCGTTATAACCGTCTGCGTGGTGAGCGGGTAGGTCACATCGTGAAACATCGAGAACCCTTGGTAACAGGCCTGTCCCAGAAGCCAGGCAAAGCTCGACAGAATGCCTTGAACGTGCAGGGTGTCCTCTAAATCGTTGAGCGCGGAAATACGGTGTCGGTCGATCGTGTGACTTCGCCGCTGGAACGACAGCAGACCGAACTCGTGCTGGTCGCCTGGCCAAAAGCCCGGCACTGTCGTCGCGTGACGAAACTCCGTCATATAGCCCAGTGCAAGCGGATCGTATCGAAAATCGGGAACCTCCACGTTGTCCTGCTTAATGTCGAGCGTGTCCAGCACCGTGCCGGGTACCAGCGGATCAAGCAAGTGTTTGTGTCTCAATGCGAGGTACGGCTTTCCTATGTACTGCATGTTACGATCGTACGGATCGTTGGCGTATGGCTTTTGCCATTCCTGGCCTTCCTTTATTTTGCGCACCAACTTCGGAGGGTAGATACCACCCAGGAACCAGAACGCTTCGTGCCGCGGATCAAAATCGGTTTCGGTTTCATTCAGATGCGGGTACTTGGCGGCCAGTGCATTCGTGAGTGTTCGGTTGAGCTGCGCGAGCAGTGCCCGGACAAGAGCTTCCTCTTTCTCCTTCGGACTAACGTTCGTAGTTCCAAAATGCCTGCAACAAACGGGATATTAATGGTAATCCTTGCAAGGTCCTCGGCGACTTACGTGTAGTTGGACAGTTCAAATGCGATCGTGTCCTCAAGCTCGCCTCGAAGCGATTCGAGAATCTGGGTCGCTTCCTCCTTCAGCGGATCGTAGCACGGTGGCAGGCCCTCTTGGAAGCACGTCCTCGTTGCGTACTGTACGAATGGTTTAATGTTGTACGGAAACCTTTCGTCGGTCAGTATGTTTGCCTTGTAGCCGTAGTACTTTGGCATGTTAATTTCAAACAGCTTCTCTTCGACGGAACTCAGCCGCTCCACTCGCTGGTGCCATGATCCTTTCTCTCGCATTTTTTTCGCCTTAAACGATGGATCCTGGATGGGTGGATATTGCGGTTGGGCGGTGTACTCGTGGTCTTGGCTCGGCAATGGCCTCGTCGACAAGGCCCGCGGTCCTCGCCAGCGCAGGTTTAACAAACCACGGCGAAAATTATGCGAAAGCATTTTCAACTTTTGTTATGAGACCATCGAATGGAAATTTGACATTTCCCGGCGGACCGATTGTCATGGTTGCCATGGTTGCCAACTTTTACAAAAAGCGACACACCTTTTGCGAGACAATCAGTAGGTAATGAATGAATTATTGTAATAATTGAATAATTGTAATAATTATTGTAATAATTAACATATAGTTTGAATGTCAAAACAACGTTCAAGTGCATCGATTTCGAGAGCATACCGAAAAAGCATTAATCGGCAGAAAAAAAAGAAGGTGTGAAATGAGCTGTCAAACGAAACCTAAACCTGCAGTCGAAGTCGACTTTACGTCGCAGAATTTCACTCCCAGTAAACCATGTCGAAATCCCGAAACGAGGAGCAAAACCAACCATAAAACGCAACACGAACTGCACCGTAAAAAAAGGAGCTTTGTGGCATTCGGTAGTGTTATTTAGCAAAGGCTCCATCGAGAGTCGAGCGTGACAATCGTGAATCAATCGGTCGCCTTGTGTGTCTGGTCGCTTGCGCGCGTGTGTGTGTATGTGCGCGTGCTTGAAGCGCTACGGTATCAGCAGGAATCCGCGCTAAAACCCCCGGATCGCCCGAACGATGAGTGTGGACACGTTCGACGTAAACTCAGCTTCGCAATCGTTGACCTTCGTCGACTCGGAGGATAACTTTTTCCTTGGCGCCGAATCGCAGCCGTCCGAGTTTGACTTTCGCGACTTCTCGATCCCGTCGCAAAGTCAAACGCAGGGATCGCAGCTCGATCTTCTGAGCAGCGGCAGTCAGGTAGGTTCACGGACAGCGCCGCGTACTTGGGCGATCACTACGAGTCCGGATTTGTTCTCTCTCTTTCTGGAAGGTCAATGGATTCGGCCGTCGTATCAGCGTCGATCCGACGAAGTTGGCCGGTATCACATCGGCAATCGGGGAGCTGCAGTTCGAGGAAGAGGAAGACGAGCTAGAACCGCTCGAGGAGCACAAACAGCTGCCACCGCATGCCTGCCGTTACTGCGGCATCCACGAGCCGAGCACCGTGGTGATGTGCAACATTTGCAAAAAGTGGTTCTGCAATGGCCGCGGAAGCACTTCCGGTTCGCACATCGTGAATCATCTGGTGCGTGCGAAGCACCGCGAGGTTACGCTGCACGCCGATGGTCCCCTCGGGGAAACGGTGCTCGAGTGTTACTCGTGCGCCACCAAGAACGTCTTTTTGCTCGGTTTCATTCCGGCAAGAAGCGACTCGGTGGTGGTGCTGCTGTGCAGGTTCGTATGGCAGAAGTAATTTAGCGAGGTACGAGGACTAACAGGACTTTACCCTTCGCAGACAACCGTGTGCGGCGCAAAACTCCATCAAAGACATGGACTGGGACCAGGAGCAGTGGAAGCCGCTGATTGCGGATCGTAGCTTTCTGTTCTGGCTGGTGAAGGTTCCGTCCGATCAGGACCAGTTGCGTGCTCGGAAGGTGTCGGCCGTGCAGATCAACAAGCTGGAGGAGTTGTGGAAGGAGAACGTTGACGCCACTTTTCAGGATCTGGAGAAACCCGGCATCGACAAGGAACCGCAGCAGGTGCAGCTGCGGTACGTGGACGGCTACCAGTACCAGAACACGTTCGGTCCGCTGGTGAAGCTGGAAGCGGACTACGACGAGAAGCTGAAGGAAAGCCAGACACAGGAGAACATCGAGATTCGTTGGGACACGGGCTTGAACAAGAAGACGATCGCATACTTTACGCTGGCCAAGAACGATGGAGACATGAAGCTAATGCACGGAGACGAACTGAAGCTACGGTATGTCGGGGAGCTGCATAAGCCGTGGAGCTGCATCGGGCACGTCATCAAGGTACCGGACAACTACGGCGACGACGTCGGGCTGGAGTTGAAGCACAATCACCAGGCGCCGGTCGAGTGTACCATGAATTTCGCGGTGGACTTTATCTGGAAAGGCACGTCCTTTGAGCGCATGCAGCAAGCACTGCGCAAGTTTGCGATGGACGCAAAGAGCGTCTCGAACTACATCTACTCGCGGCTACTGGGGAACGTGCGTGCCGATGGCAACGACGAGGTGTTGTTCCGCATGAACCTTCCGAAGCACTTCAGTGCACCGAACCTGCCGGACCTGAATCGATCGCAGGTTTACGCGGTGCGGCATGCACTGCAGCGGCCGCTCAGTCTGATCCAGGGCCCACCGGGAACCGGCAAAACGGTCACATCGGCCACGATCGTCTACCAATTGGCCCGGCTCAATAGTGGTCCGATCCTGGTGTGCGCTCCAAGCAACACGGCGGTTGATCAGCTGACGGAGAAGATTCATCGCACCAACCTGAAGGTGGTGCGTGTTTGTGCGCGTTCTCGCGAGGCCATCGATTCCCCGGTCAGCTACCTGGCGCTGCACAATCAGATCCGCAATATGGCACAAAACTCGGAGCTGAAGAAGCTGCAGCAGCTAAAGGACGAGACCGGCGAGCTGAGTCTGTCGGACGAGCGACGCTATCGATCGCTGAAGAAACAGGCCGAACGGGAGCTGCTGGAAGCGGCCGACGTGATCTGTTGCACGTGTGTCGGGGCCGGTGACCTACGTCTGCAGCGTCTCAAGTTCAACTCCATTCTGATCGACGAATCGATGCAATCGACGGAACCGGAGTGCATGGTGCCGGTGGTGCTGGGTGCCAAGCAGCTCATTCTCGTCGGTGACCATTGTCAGTTGGGGCCTGTGGTAATGTGCAAAAAGGCAGCCAAGGCCGGACTGTCGCAGAGTCTGTTCGAGCGCTTGGTGGCCCTCGGCATCAGGCCATTCCGCCTGGAGGTACAGTACCGGATGCACCCGGAGCTGTCGCAGTTCCCTTCGAACTTTTTCTACGAGGGCAGCCTGCAGAATGGCGTGTGCGCGGACGAACGCAAACTGAAGGTGGACTTCCCGTGGCCATCGTCGGACTGTCCTATGTTTTTCTTGGTTACACAGGGCCAAGAGGAGATAGCCGGTTCCGGCACTTCGTACCTCAACCGTACCGAGGCCTCGAATGTGGAAAAAATAACGACCCGGTTCCTGAAGGCCGGCATTAAACCGGAACAGATTGGCATCATCACGCCGTACGAGGGACAGCGGGCTTATCTGGTGCAGTACATGCAGTACCAGGGGTCGCTGCACTCGAAGCTGTATCAGGAGATCGAGATCGCGAGCGTGGATGCGTTCCAGGGTCGCGAGAAGGACATCATCATTATGTCGTGCGTACGGGCAAACGAACACCAGGGCATCGGATTTCTGAACGATCCGCGGCGTCTAAACGTGGCACTGACTCGCGCCAAGTACGGCATCATCATCGTCGGCAACCCGAAGGTACTGTCGAAGCAGGAACTGTGGAATCATCTATTGAACTTTTACAAGGACAAAAAGGTGCTGGTCGAGGGTTCGCTGAACAACCTCAAGGAATCGCTGATTCAGTTCACGAAGCCAAAAAAGATCGTCAACACGCTCAATCCGGGCTCGCACTTCATGAACAACGTCATGTACGACGCAAAGGAAGTGCTGGGTGGCGGATACTTTGATCGCAGTCCGGCCGCCACAAGCTTTGCATCCGGAAGCAATCCGGTTACCGCGACCGGCTACGGGCACTCGTATCTTACTCAGACCGGTGGTGGTGGAATGGGAGTGGACTTGGGGATGCCGGGGCCGAGTGCAGGCGGGAGCAACTCGGCGATGCCCCTGGACACGTTCATGCGCAAGATGCACGATCCGATCGGGTACATCTCACCGCATCGCGCACATCAAGCGGTCGGCAACATGCCGGTGCCGGTGGGAATGTTCATCAACATGAACAACATGAACATACCGCCGCGCTTCTACCAGCAGCAGCAGGCCATTCAGGCGGCCAAACAGATTCGACGTCCGGCGGCCACCCCCACGGCGGGGGCCAGTGGTTCCATGGCGGGCCCTTCGTCGACCAGCAAACCCGTAAACCGTCCACGTCCAATTGGGCCCCCGAGTGGCTCGGGAGGCAGCAACCAGTCGAAAGGGCAGGGCGGATCGCTTACGCAGGGCATGTCGCAGCAGGGTATGTCGCAGCCTGGCTTCACCCTGTCCCAGCAGGCCGAGTTCTCGCAGGACTACATGGGCGAGTATCAGTCGCAGATGGACAACATCCTGTCGCAGGAGTCCAACTACAATAGCCAGTCCGGGCCGGGCGATCGGTTGGTGTTCGAGCTGCCGTCCAGCTCGCAGTTCTCGCAGCCCTACTGATAACCGGAGCCGACGCGGTGAGGCAAGGCAAGCTGTAAACGCGGATGGATCGATGCGATGCTATCATCAACACACACACACATACTGACAGGTTGGGAGACATCCAGAGGGAGACGGCAAGCAAACGGGAGTGGTTGACTGCTGCTGCGACGATGAGAGTGCGAGAGAGCGATCGGAAAGGCGAGCGAGCTTGTCTGTCTCTCTCTGTGGGCCCCGGCGGCCCCAACCCGATTGTTGGTGGTAAGGTGGAAAGAAGCGGACGATGGTCCCTGTCCCCTGAACGCAGCGCGATTTCTCTCGTACGCTTGTGAGAGCCCAATACAAATCTTCCGGTGTTCCCCGGGGGGAGATATGCGTAGAGCTGACAATGGCAAAGACCGCAAATTCTGGACATGGAAGCCATCATCGGACTTTTGTTGCCGTGCCGAGCTAAAGGGCTATCAACTGAGTGACGGCACGTGGGAAGGTTTTTCCATGCACGACCGCACTCTTCCTACCCCAAATTGACGAGGCCAGCCTACGCGCTGGTCAGTAACGCGGCCAGTTACCAGCACCAGTCGGTGTCTGTCGGTGAGAAGAACAACATTTCACATTTCATCGGTTTCGGTACTTCTTTCGGTTAAGCAGAGGACGAGTTCTTTGAGTTTCGGTTCGTTTCATTGCGATCAACGCGCGTTAGTGAAGGAGACACATATAACATTAGTCATTAGTGAAGGCCAGCGTGCCAGAGCGCAACATTTTTTTGTTGAGGGACAACGCAGCAGAGAAGCGCCATGTCGCCCGCACATTGTTTTGATTTGTTCAATAAAGAAAACGCATCTCTATTTTCACACCCTCATCCTTCGAATGTTTGCCATTCGTCGTTTAGAACGTTCCGGCCGGCCTGCGGACACAATACGTCATCTGTGGCTATCACTGCATATCGATTAGCATGGTAAGATCGTTCGTCAGGGTTAAAGCGCTAGCCTTTTAGCCTACGAACATGTACTTTTGTCAAGAAATTTTCCGATCGTGCGTCTTGCGATGAGTGTTCCGGTTGGCCGCATTGCTGAACTTCCGGTTGCACACGTCACAGGCGTAGTTTTTCTCGCCCGTGTGGATGTAGTTGTGTGTTTTTAGTTGATAACGAGTTGCGAAAGCTGCGAAAAAGCTGGAATTTAGATCCCAGAACGAGTCTGCGGCGGCGCTACTACTGACCTTTCTCGCAAACGGTGCAAGCGAACGGTTTCTCTCCCGTGTGGGACCGCATGTGCGTTTTCAAATGAACGTGCAGCATGAACCGTTTGCCACATACACTGCAATCGAACGGCCGCTCTTTGGTGTGGGTTCGCATGTGAACTACCAGATCACAGTTAGCGGCACATACCGTGTTGCAGACGGAACAGGGGAACTTTTTCTCCTTCTTCTCACCCGTGTGCTGTCGCATGTGGCCCTGGGGGGGAAGTAAAGTTAACTTACATTCGCACTTCATCCCTTCGTCGGGCTCCTCTAACATCTAGCCTTCTACCGGAGGAAGTCTTTCGGAAAAGCCAGGGCCAACGTTCCCTGGTACCCTGCGGGACAAATCTGGTAGTAGGCTTCAGTAGTCTTAGGAAGAGACAAATATCGGCTACTACTGCCGAACGTCTCTAGAATCAATAGAAAAAAAAGGCATCCCTGGGTACCTACGGTCAGTTCGCTTTTGCAGGGGTAAGCCTTGTCGCAGTGCTTACACTGGTACGGTTTTTCTCCGGAATGCGTGCGTATGTGGACGATAAGGTTTCCGTTTTGATTGAACCGCTTCTGACAGTGGGGACACTCAAACGGTTTCTCGTTGGTGTGGATTCGCGAGTGTGCCTTCAGCTGCCACGACAATTTGAAGCCCTTCTGGCACACGGTACACACGTGCGGTCGCGGTTCCTTGTGCACTTTCAGGTGCGTCGTCAGGCCGCTTCTTTTCGTGAACCGCTTATCGCACAACTCACAGGCATAGGGCCGAACCCCGGAATGGCTCCGCATGTGTAAGTTGAGCATGGGCTTGTCGTAGAAGCGCGCGTCGCACACCTTACAAACGTGCGCCTTTTCGCCGGTGTGCCGCAGAATGTGGTGGTTGAGTAACGACTTTTCGGCAAACTTCCGTGAACAGCTGGTGCATTCGAACCGTTTCTAGAACGTTACAATCAAGGTCATAAACTCATGACACAGTAAGTTAGTTTGCCTGCTACCCACCTCGGAGTGTCTTCTTTGCACGTGCTTCCGGTAGAGCCTGCGCTCGGTGAATTGCATGTCGCACAGTTTACAGTACCGCTTGTCCTCTTGCTCCGTCTTGCCACTGTCCGCCGATGATCGAGGTTCTTCCGCTTCCATTGAAGCGTTGATAAGATTATTAAGATGCTCTTGTTCCAATTGTTCCTGTGCGGTTCCGGGGTGTACTATCACGCGCGGTGCGCCACTGGCAGACACCGATGACGCCAGTTGATTTTCCATTATTTGAATATACTCCTCCGTAAGGGCATCTTTCAAATAATTAACGTGAATCATTTCGTCATCCTCATTATCATCGACAATTTCGGCTTCCTTCGACATGGCATTACAGCTACTTCCGATGAACTCGGACAGTTCGCGCTTGAGGTTGCGCAGGATGATGGATTCTTTCAAATCGCCTTCCGCGTGTGAGGCTACACCATTGGCTACGTGTATCATCTCAGATGGCGGCGATTGAGCTGGTTCGTTGAGTAGTTCACTGGGATTAACGGTGACCGCATATTCCTCCTCTTTTATCAGCTCTTTTGCCGCCGGTGGCGGTGTAACGATGTCCACCGTTGGAACCGGCGGCAACGGATGTGGTTGGCGCGCCAAAGTTTCAAGCTTAATCATCGGAACACCGTCGATGACGGATTCTTCGCGTTGCTCCAAGGAGGCAGCGTGAGTGTTCATAAGTTGAAACCGAAACTCTTCGATCGGAACAACGACCGCTGAGGTTTCGGTGTTGCCGTTGGAATCCGTCAGGACAACATTCAGCACCTCGTACTTGGTTTCACTGTCCTGTTTGATGACGACCGACTTTTCAATCAGAGATCGAATCGTGGCGTCCGATTGTTCGCTCATCTGACGGAAATTGCAGCACCTCTCCATCTCTGTGCAGCAATCGAGGCAGATATGACACGGCAGTCCATCGGATTCGCTAATCTGTAATGCAGAACTCGAACTCGTTTTCTACCAGGCAGAAGGTCATATAATATTCATACCGAAACACTCGAGCAGCTCATGATGGTCTCAGCAAGACAATACTCGAAAAGGTCTTTCAGCTGGTCTTTCTCCTTTTCCACCAGACATGTTCGGCAGATTCGGTCCAGGTAAATGATTTCTGTATCGCCCGATGCCGACGACGGTACGTTTGGACCAGAAAATCCAACTATTGCGGATTCAACCGGAATGGTGGATGAACAATCCATGGTTGGTATATCTTCCGCCCACTGCCACCACACTATATTGCAGGACAAATTATTACCTTGTTAAGAAAAATCGAGTATTGCTACCCACGAAGAATTCTCTATGTATCAATTGTGAAACAACAATATTTACATTTGTGCTGTCAAATAAATGCCATGCTGAAAATCGAAACGCAGTGGCACAACCCTGCACATCAGAAACACATCCCTGAAAACGCAAAAATGTTTGGTGCGAAATGCGAAAACCAGGGAAATAATGAGAAATTATTGAATATAATAGAAGAAAGAAAGAAGTAATAGTAGAAGGGGAAAATAGAAGAGAAATAAATTGATTTCTGAATATGTTTCCTGTTTTTTTTAGATTTTGTTGCTATACCAGCAAATAAGAACTTAAATTATCCTCTGTTTGTAAGCAAAGCGTATGCAAAATGTATTTACGCTCGGGTTTACGCATCGGCCGACCCGTAAACGTGTTGACACAGCCGCAGCAGTTTGGCATTAATCTGTAATGTCAAAACATTACGTTACGCTTCATGTTGCCCCCAGTTTGACGTTAGAAAAGCGTTTTTCCTCGCTAATATAATATAATAATGATAATACTCGATGCGATTTTTTGCATTACGAGAAAGGTAAATATGAAAGCGCGGCTTAGCCGAAATCCCGAAAGCTCGCGATTATGTGCAAGGTTGTGTGGAAATAATAAAACTGGCTATGATTCGTTGCGAAGTGCATCATACTTTTATCCAAGCCGTGAAAATTTAAGCTCAATGGCTGCCCGTGGAAGCAAAAAAAACTGTGACCCGAGTTTGTTCTAACCTTGCATTGGTGCTTCTGTTTTACTCTACAGGATACTATAGGTTTATTGAAAGTTAATGCAAAGTAATGTTTTTCGTTGCAGCTCCCCGATAGTGCATGTCAGGCTAATGGTTTTGAGCGCTGAAGGGTTTGGGGTACGCCTAAGGAAGCGAAAAGATAGCAAATCTGCGCCATGCATACTAGCAAGACGAAAAAGTCCATTGTGGAACCGATTTTTCGTTTAGAGAGATCTGGTAGTGTCGGTGTGAAGCTATACTATAATGGGTCCTTCCGTTTTTAAATAGAAATCGTATTTATATATTTATTTATTTAAAAGTTTGCTCGTATTTGTCACTAATTAGTCGTAGATTTGGCGTGCAAGCGTGATTTTGAACATAAGAGGAAGCGAAACACGAGTGCCCACAACAATGCCGGGCACAGTCTGCATGGGAAACGGAGTAACAGATGCTACTGTGGCGCCACTAAGTCTGCAGGATAGTGCAGTGATCGTTTGTAAGGCGAACCGAGATAGCCAAAACTGTGAAAATATGATCCCATTGTCAAGTGACTGCGCTCCGGGTTGCGCTAGAGTCAGCAATAGGCAACAGCATCAGCAACATAAGCAGCAGGATAACAGCATTAGCAAAGCGATAACCGCTGTACATTTCGCCTCCGGACCGATGGCGTACGGCACAATCATTAAGGGCAGGAAGGGATTCAGTAATGGTAGCTCCATTTGCAATCGTAAGAAGCAATCGCACCAGCAAGTAATAAACAGTCTGAAGCCGCTGAGTTTTAAAATTGCACCAAGTGGCCTGGATATGCCGGAGGATCCACTAGCAAGGGCTGTCGTTGGCGAAGCGCCTTCTGATTCAGAAACCGCCAAAAAGGATTTCAACTGCCATCCAAACAACGGCGTTAGTGGCTATAACGAACAAGAATGTAACATTCCAACATGCGAACGAAGCGAACGAGCGAAAAAGAAATCTTCGCTGGAGACCAAGCCCAGCAAACACAGATCGGAAGATTTGGCCAGCGATTCGTCGTTGCAATGTTCCCAACTTACCGTAAATGGACCCTCGGAAAGCCCGGCGGAAAAGGAGCTAATCTGTACGAAAGGGATGAAGGAAATGGTGAGTATTATTGGTCGCCGCTTTTAGTTGTAAGTTGAGTGAAAAGTTGTGTCTTTGCAAAACTGTTAGAACCATAGTAGCCTCACACGATAGTGTTCGGTATCGCAGTAGACATGTTTCAGAGGGTAATGCGTGGTATCGGTTTTGGATTGGCATAGTCGTGCACTCGGAAATGGAGCCTTTTTTGTAGGCCCTCTGCATCGATAATACGTGAATGAGTGATCCAACATTTTTGAGAATCTTGATAAAGAACGTTGTCGTGTTAGGTTACGCGCGAAGAGAGCATTATTTGAATACGAACTGAAACTGAAGTCATGATCGTCGATGGGATGCAGGCGGAACGAAATCTCGGAAGTCACGCGTTTAAAAGATATGCTTTTTCATCTGATCATTTTTTGTTCATGAAGCTTTTGAAGGCCGCCGAACCTAACCATACACCAGCGGGATTTACTTCGGAAGACATCGTTCATGGTTACACGCAAAGAGCTCATAGTTTTATCGATGCTTTGTCACAATGTTCGACAAACGGTGCACCGCCGATCACAAGACCTTCTGGCGGCCGCACAGTGGATTCTGGCCCCGCTGGATCATCGTCAGGGTCATACGCTTCATCACAACATGGAACACGAGGAAATTCTCACAAGTCACAACATCTACACAAAGGAACGGTCAAAACCAATGGAGCAACCAATGGTGAACATGAGCTTGGTGCACGGACTGGAAATGGAACTGGCGGTATTATACAGTATTGTAAAACAAACAAAACTGGTCCTCAAGGAATGTCAAAACAGAAAGAATCGAGCCGTTTGGATCTCTTCGGTGGTACCCAGAACGGCGGTCTATCTGTTACTTCGCAAAACATTCGTTCAACTCATCAGCAGCATGCCCATCAACAATCGTCATCATATCTGCACCATTTGTCGGGGGCTCAGAAGCACCAAGTGCATCCGCAGCAACCGATGCAACAGGAACTGCATCATGCGATGCCCAAAGCGAATGGATCTCATCAATACTCGTTCGATTTTCTCGTAGACGTTGGCTTGAAGATGTCTTATGCTGGCACCGGCAATGGCACGAGTCAATCTGTGGGACCGATGCCATGCGCCGCTTCTCAGATGAATTATAATTTTACGCAACAATTCCAGCAGCACTTGCAACACCATCAGCACCTGCCGCAGCACGCACCCCACGACCACAGCCAGAGTACGAGCCCGAGCCGATCGCAATCGCATCCGGTAATGCACCATCATCATCAGCAGCACCATGCCCAGCATATGCCCCAGGCGATGTCTCAGCAACAGCAAAACCAACACCACCGATCGCAGCCCACCGTGTACGGAGGAGAAAATCTGATTTCCCAGCAAAACTTCGTGATGAATGATGCACCGGCGTTTTCGAATCACATTGCGATTGCTAGCACCAGAGAGCTGCAAATGTTAAACGCTTGCACCGGTGCTAACAGCAACAGCGGCAACATGGTCGAGGCAGCGCCCTATGTATACACCCAGCACGAGGGCGACCAGCAACATCAACATCATCCTGGCATGTACTACCAACAGCATCATTCCCAGCAGCAGCAGCAGCCACATCAACAGTATCTGCATAACTATCACACAAACAATAACTATCAGTACCACAATCGCAATGGGAGAGGAATTCCAGCAAACTACTATGGCCACGGCGGCGCAGGGTCCGGTCGCGATGAGGGCAGCAGGAAAAAACCCTGGGCTGGACACACAGGAGCCAAAGGCAAGGGAAGTGCTCCGCCGAGTACTGGGAAACAGTTCAACAAAGTACAAAACGTAGGTTACTCTTATCGAAAGAACTACCACCACTACCATAACTATCCCGCGGGCAATGGGCATCAGTACTATGAGCATTCGTCTGTGCCGCCGCCTCATCACCACCACAAACAGAACATGTACCGGAACTTGGTGTACGTTCGAGGATATGACCAAGGCCATGGGGCTGCGTATCTCCCAGAAACCAGTGCTGCCGTTTCTACCACTCACTGTGCTAAGGAGCCCGTAGAGACTGCGGAGCAGCACAGCGCGGACAATTGCCTAAACACTACCATTGCTGCCGAGGAAGAGGTTCCAGCACCAAACGAACTGGTGGTTGAAAATGAAGCCAGGGATGCTGAAGACGGTTGTGAAAAGCTTTGCAGCGTTCCGCGATCTTCGTCGTCCTCGTCTGTGGTGTCGATTCCATCGACAGCGTCATCGGCAGTATCGTGTCGTTCGGCTGTATCTCAAGCGCACCTTCCGCTGGAAGCTACCCATGCTAACGGGCACGGTTATGAGTCAGACTCATCGCACTCATCCGATTACCACGATGGTACGTATCGTGCATACTCCAAGTACAGCCAAAACAACGACGAGCGGCCAGTGTATCGTTCATCGTCCACGACGTCCTCGGGCATATCGACCTATCCACCCTCGAGCGAGTTCATACCATCGACACCATTGTCCATGCAAGCCGGAACACTGGTGAGTGAATTCTTCGGCCGCAGTCACAGCTACCACGGATCGCATCAGAATCTGTCCGTGTATGCCAGTGGCGGAAGTGTCGGCGAAGTAAGCCCTCCAGCCGGCTCTCCCACCGGAAACCCACGGTCCGTTTCGGGGACACAATCGCTGCCATTATTTGGTGAACTGTTTGGAACTGCCAACCATCATCAGCTACAGTTGACTGACAGTCAGTCGGTGATTAGCTTCGGCAGTAGCTCTTCATTGGATCAGGCCGCGTTGCACAATGTGGCGTGTAGCTCGTCAAGCTCTTCGTCCCTTTCTGCGTCATCGGTGCCGCCCAACGACTTCTCGTCGATGCAGAGCGGACATCCAAAGAAACGGTAAGATTTCCCTTCGATTCTGACATGGTTTCCGATGGCATTGAATTTCTATTGCCCTTTGCAGCAGTCATTCGGGACGTGCATCGCCAAACAATGGTAGTGCGCCAACACGAGCACCGAGTCGGTGCGCCGTGGCATCGGCCTCTTCGGGTGGCTCTTCCGCTGCTTCGAAAGAGCATGCCACCAGTAGCAGTGCTGGGCGCAAGAATAATCAAGTTTCTCTGAGCTACACCTACCATACATCGCTTCCTCCGGATTTCTCACATACGCCAGCCGATCGGTTCATTTTGCGCGCCAACGAAGTTGAAATGAAATCCCCACCAGAACCGCTGACCGACGGCGGCCCACATGATGGTTTGTCGCTGAGTATCTGGGAAAAGTTTACGGCTGCCCAGCAGACGGAAGAAACGTACATCGCCAAGATGCACCTCTGGCGTTATTTGTACACTTGCATCCGCAAGGCTTATCCGAAATACGGTCTATACCTGGTCGGGAGTACGATCTCGGGCTTCGGAGCGAACAGCTCGGATGTTGATATGTGTCTGGTGGCTAGAGGTGCCCCCATTTACTTCGATCCGCGCACCGAAGCGCTGTGCCATTTGTCGCTGGTGAAAGACTATTTCGTGAACTTACCGTCGCCCACCTTCGAGCAGTTCAGTTTGATTCAAGCAAAGGTACCAATACTTAGGTTTCAGGATAGCAAAAACGGTATCGAGGTGGACCTTAACTTCAACAATTGCGTTGGCATTCGGAACACTCACTTGTTGCACTGCTATTCACAGAGTAAGTATGCTGGAAGGTTGCCTGGATAGCGGTCGGTTTCAGCTTTAGCATTAATTACAGTGGACTGGCGCGTACGCCCCTTAGTTTTGGTGGTCAAGCTGTGGGCTCACCATCACAATATCAACGATGCAAAGAGTATGACCATTTCGAGTTACTCGCTAGTTCTGATGGTGATCCACTTCTTGCAATGCGGCGTCAGCGTACCCGTTCTGCCGTGTTTGCATTCTATGTATCCCGACAAGTTTATGGTAAGGACCGTAGTGTGTTCCCGGGGGTCTCGAATACATTATTTGATTAATTTTTACAGAAAATTATCGACATCAACAGCATTGAAATGATCGAGCGGATTGAACCATACAAAACGGAGAACAGACAGACTCTGGGCGAGCTGCTGTTGCAGTTTTTGGAATATTACACGCATTTCGAGTAAGTTTGAGCATTTAGCTTAGTGTTTCGTTGCAGGTTAGTAATGAAAACCTACACTCTGTACCGTCCAGGTACGCGCGCTATGCAATTTCGGTTCGCACGGCATCCATTATACCGATCGAGGAGTGCCGGCTTGCCAGAAGCTACAAAAATGACCCTCACCATTGGAAGCATTTGTGTATCGAAGGTAAATGAGTGCACGAAAATGCTCCATGACCACCGTGAAACTAATCGATTTGATTTCAGAACCGTTTGATCTGACCAACACCGCTAGATCAGTATTCGATGGTGACGTATTCGAGCAGATCAAGTCTACCTTCGCCACCTCCTGGCGTATGCTAAAAGCCAGCAAAAGGTTAAGCGTCCTTTTCGGAGACCCACTCTTCACTCCGCTGACGTCGACACTTTCAATAACCTCATGATCACTGCTGCCTACATTGGTAAGATTGCTTCCATCGGTTCTACGGGGGCTCGGGGAGTCGATGAGGAGTTTCTTTCGCGCCAGTGGTGTGTGAGATATCAAAATCCTGCTTGAGACTGATGGTTTATTATCGAAACCGTGGAGATACATGGCCAGACGGGAGGGAAGCGTGATTTAAGTTCAGTCCACTGTTCGTTGATTCGTTAGTGAACGGAGTGCAACGTGGTCCCATGGTCTTCTCAGCGAAAGTCGTTCTTTTAATGGTTCAGTGATCAGGAGTGATTGTCGCTTTGCCGCAGTGGACGATTATCATATCACGATGGGGAGAAAGTTCAACAAAACAAGGGATCTGTTTGGGGAAACTGGCAATTCGATTGCTGTCACTGATAAAAATCCGAAGCAATATTGTTGGTGCTCTGTATAGGTGACGGCAGTGAAAGTAGGACATAAAAGGAAATCATTAAACTAGAGAAAGCTAAGACCCAGGAGCGCTGGCAATGTATCGTTGAATGATCTCGAATAGTTAATCTTAAATCTGTCTGTTCCGTGCCATCGTCAAAGGTGTGAACGTGGATGAATATTCGTAATAGTGCGTACTGTCGCGAGAATGTGAGTTACTAATGTCTAAGAAGCAATACTCCTACTAGAGCCTAATGCTAACATTAAAAGTGAGTGATATCCTGCGTGGATTTGCGTTGTGGACGACAGGGGCTGACCAACAGGGTGAGCGGGAAAACGAGAAATCAAACCATAGCTCTCACAAACAAAGACAGCACAAAAGAGGTAAACCTAGGGTCACTGGTTCACAGTACGGAGCAATGTGATAGAGATTCTGTGTTGAACAAGCGATTGGGTCAAAGATTCCTTCTTCCAAAGAAGATTTTCCTAGTTGTTAGAAAAAGTAATTAAAAACAGATGAAATCTCTCAACTAGTACATGCAACGTATGCAAAAAAGCAACGCGAGCGCGAGAGAGATAGTGGGAGGATACCATCATTCGAATTGCAACACGCGATTAGGTCGTAGCAATGATATGTTATTAGATTTGGAAGAAGAATGTGGCAAACATCACAAAGTTCAGCAAAGACAGTCTCGTGATGCATAAAAAACAGAACTTTTAACAGTTTTCATTTTGAAAAGTATATATGTATAAAGATGAAATGATAAAACACGGCTGTGAAATCAGAGAACTAAAGTAACATTAGAGATGCTAAACTAGTCGGCGCGCGGTATTAATCGCGGACCGATGTAAGGCGATAATGGTGTTTGATCAAAAAAGTAATTTATACTATATTTTTAGAGTTAATTTATACGAACAATTCGTTGAATTGCCGTTGGGAAAATCAAGAATCTCTCAAGAACCGAAACCTTATGTCGACAATAATATCGTCGAACGGAACAGAAAGAGGTCAGAGCGAAACTCGCGTCGTAGAAGAACTTAAAGAGAGGCAAAGAGTGAGCCCGTGAGCGCTGCTCGAAGCGGAATTCTTGATCAACGGAAAGCTAAGAGCGAACGTCACATAAAAAGTCAAAAAAAAGATTAAAAACCAGCATAAAAGTGAAATTACACACACAAAAAAATAATTCAAGTGAATCATAATCGTCTTTAAGGTAACAAAAAAGGAAATCGAACCGTAGGAACCGCAATGAGTGTTAGGAATTCAGAAACAGAATGTAAAGCTCATACGAGGCATTAGAAGATGGGACAGGAAAATTAAAAGGATAGGCTCATGAAAGAGAACAATAGAAAGAGAGATAGAGGAAGAGCGAGAGAAAATTAGAGAGTGAACGAACAATAGAGTGAAAGAGTGTGTTTGTGTGTAGAAAGCAAGAAAGAAAGAGAGCGAAAGTGAGTGTGTGTGTGTGTGAGAGAGAGAGGGAGATCGAGACAGAGGCCGAGTGAAAATTTCTTATGTTCCGTACCACTCATGTTGGGGGTTTATGAAAAAAAACTGAGAAAAAATAAGAAAAAAAGTGAAGTTTACAAAACATGGCCATGGCTTATTACTGTAGATTCGAATCCAAATCCAAAAACTCTGGCTGCTGTAAAAAGTTTTCGGAGTTATTTACAAATATCCCAGCAACTTTTTACATTTCACCTACTTTGTTATGTGAGTAGTGTTCGCTGCAATCTATAAAAGTATATTGATCATAGTAAACTTCGAAAGCAAAACCTTGCCCGATGGTCATGGATACACCTTTGAAGTGTATTCGTGTTTCGGAATGCGGATTGAGCCTCCGTTTCGTACTCCAGGATCATCAAGATCTTACAGTCGCATTGTGCTGTTGTGTTCTGCTTTGCATGAATATTTCGGAATGGGTGAACGCCGCGCCCGGAAGAGATTACTAACCTGGTAAGTTTTTCTGTGTTTTAGACACCGTCGATGTACGGTAGATCTTGAATGCAGCAAATACATTTAATTTAAACTTCAATATACTAAGCTCCGATGGAAGTTCCTTTGCCGTGGAGCGAAAAAAGAGAAACATTACTTTCTTTTTTCGCCATCGCCATTAACGTCTCTCTGTAATTATTTCCACACGATCAACGATGATACCGTAGACCCCAAAGTGCAAACACCCGAGTTTCTGTTGACCGGTGCTTAAGTTGAATGATCGCAATGCCGGCGCACGAAAGTGTGTTTAGATCATGAAGGTTTTCCGGCGTGGTTCGGGCTCCCAAACTTACGCCGGCCAATCAACGTGCTTGTGCGAAGCATGTGTGTACGCCGTAAAAATAGACTGGCGTAAAAAGTTTTTCGCTTCGTTGGCCATGAAACCACGTCGTTAAAACTGCACCATTAATGACAGAACGGGTATGATGAAGGAACGGATCTTGCACAGCCGCCATGTTTCATCACTCCTGTCGATAAGTAAGAAGTCACAAAGGCCACTGGTAGTATTCGTAACGTTTGAGGTTAGGAGGGTGAAGCAATATTCGTATTCAATTCAATGTTCCGTGGTCCTTTTATGTCGGTTCGATTCTCTTCTCACCGGACGGGACGTGATCGGTAAGTGGCTGGGGATTTTATCGTGCATGTTGCGGAGTCCGCTGGTTGATGCTTTAATGACGTGCTCTGGGGACGAGGGTCGCTTGGGGCAGGAACATTTTCTGATTCATAGCTTCGTAAGATAAGAAGCCTTCTTTCTTTCCGCTCAATGGAGGGTGTTGGTCAAACTATCCGCCTTTCCGTCCGGCAATCGCGTTTTCGGACAGCACGCACATTTCACCCGATGTTGAAAACAGCAGCCAATCTTAGTACAGCAGCCCAATTGGTAGCCGTTACGACGGCGGACTCGTTATTGATTTTATGTTATATTGAACAACCAAAGAATGGACCATAAAAATAAATAATTTCGTGCCTGACTTAACGCAAGCCACCACCACCATCCGGTTTGTTTTTGGCGTGTCTCGTTTTCGGGGTATCCATTACGCACTTCCACCAGGTTTTTTTGGCCGAAACCCCACGACGGTCGTTACGCGGGACGGGAGCTCGTGCGCTGGGTGGAAGCGAAAAACAATAACATCTTGTTATGATGATCATTTGGACTTTGACTTTTGGAGCCTTACAAAGCGGCGGAAAACGCTGCCCGGGTCAGCTTACGACCGGGGCCAACGGGGATGTAAAATGAAGGGTAAACGCAGGAAACGGGTGAACGGAGGGAAAAAGTTTTCCGGCCCGTGTTGCTTAGGGTTTAAGTTTTGCGAAACGCCATACCACGGGCAGGAGTTCGGGAGTACAGCACCGAGACACGATTTGTCCATCCCAAAGGAGTAACTTTTTCATCAGGATTCCTTTTTTCACATCCATCCATGGAATCAAGCAACAAGACATTTTGTCGTTCTAAGGGGGCCCGACCTGGTCCTTTGCATCTCATGTGCATCCCCAAGACCGTCTGTCGCAGAGAGAGACGCAGTTTATGGATGTTTTCCGCTGTGGCCAGTATTGTTTTTGTCAGCAGACGCTTCAGGGGTATCCGTGTCCATCAGTGGCTCCGTGTTGAGTGAGCGCTGCAAAAGTGATTTGCAAATTAAATCTCAAGAAGCTCGAGGGCGGTTTTCGCGAAACCGATGCCGAAAACTTCACTGGTCTAATCGGGCTTTCGCTTATATCCTGCGGTACACAATTCTTTTGTCAATCTTTGATGCAAACCAAAGCCTAGGGGTAACTGTTAGATTATTTAGGATCTCGGAAGACGGACCAAGAAAGTTTTGCCAAGGAAGCAGCCCTGCTTCGAAGACTGCCAATTCGCTTGTAACACAGTGTACCGTATAATAAAGGGTAAGACATTTTGCCTCTGTTTTTAGATAAATATTCGCTGGAACTTTAGCGTTCTTTTTCCATTTTATTGCAGTCTTAAAGCATTTAGTTCGCAATTTGTTTGGATTATTAACTAAATCATAAAACATATTTTAAATCTGGAAAACATTATATGCATGGAAAATTGTATGTTGGAAAACAACATCCCACAACTTTTTCCATTTTGGAGACATTTTGGAATAAGCTTTAAGTAGGTAACGTTTGTTACGTCCTGGGAATTCATTTCGTTTCATCTTATATAGTGTACCGGCCCTACTCTCGACGGTGGGGAACAACGAGTTTGGTATGGCGAAAAGCCAAACTAGAGGATGCTTGAAAACGATGACGATGCATCAGTTTTGATCTACATCGCAGATAAAGGGCCAGTGGACCGGATGAGTCGGGCGTTGCACGGTGAACAATGCAAGACATTCATGGGATGCCCACCTGCATGTTTGGCCACCAGCATGATCGACGCGCGACCCAGCATCATCGCGGCAAGCACCGTGCATGATAGATTCGCCGGAAGCAATTGACTGGGAATTTATTGAATTTTATTATTATCCCGATGCAACGTGCCAGCACTTTCCCGCCATCAGTTCCCGTCCGGAGCACTGCGCGTGCAAACGTTATGTTGGCTTCGGTGGACGCGCACCTGATGGCTGGCTGACTGCGTGCCTGGTTGGCTGTGGTGATGTGTTATATATTTAAAATCTAATTATGCTCGTTAATTGCTAAGCCCAACTGCGATCCAATCCGATTCCGCACAGTCCGGGTGCGGATATTGGGGTTGGTAATCTCGACGGTCACCACTCGTCGCGTGCTGGGAGAGAAATGCAAAACATGCACCTATTAGTAGCCGTGACGTGTGAGGCTCGAGAATGATGGTCCGAGGGCGAGAAGGTAACAGTCGCTCCGAAAACGAGTCGATTCAAATATTCTAGATTAATGCGAGGTTTATGCTCTTCGGCACTGATTTGTTGATAGGGTGCACTGGCGAACAAGGGCACCGTGTGTACCGCCAACAAGTGCAAAATGAGTTTTGCCAAATCGAATCCAATCAGTTGCAAACCGAATCATCATCACACGCAGTTTGATTGAATGTTTTGACAAAAATTAAAATATTCACTCCACGGCGTGTCCTTTTGTGGTTTTCGGTCCGCATCAAATGAATGGTTCAACAACGCCATGTACGGGGCACGCACAATTCGCCTGTGAAGTTCACTTTAAACCAGGTCAACCCTTGGATGTCGACGATTGGCACGATAGGCAATGTGGTGCCGATATCAATTCCCGGGCATCCCGTCAATAGCCACCGTTTCCCCGTGAATCTGTTAGCGTTCAGGAAGTTCGTATAGTTTCCCTGAAAGTATGCTAGTCTTATGCAAAACGAATGTTGCATCGTAAATGGCCGGCTACGATGCGACCGATGCGTTTGATTGGGTTTTAATCAATCATTTCGAAGCCAGGTTGAGTTCTTAAGTTGGTTGCTATGTGACTAGCAGTGCTCGATTTGGACTGTTGCGATGCAAACGAATTATTTTTTTGAGGTTTTCCACTCAGTAGCCTTAGTAAGCGTTGAGAAAAGTACAAACTTTTCTAGGCTGATATCTAGGACATGGTAACATACGCTGGGGATGTGTCTTTTTTATTACAGTACTTCCGGTTTCCGAACTAGATGGCTGAAGTGTTCAGTACGATCATAGGTCGTCCGATTATTTTCGATTCGTGTCAGATGAAAACCGTTACACAAAGAACGTTCGGATGTGGTGCTCAACTGTCAATGGTATCGATTGAGTTTGGTACTGGAAGTTGGCCGTTGGCATCCATCCATCCTGCATGGAGACCACCCTTTGGTGCCTATTGTCAAAGCAATCGCGGCATAGTGTTTGGCATCGCTTGTCCGCAAAAAACCCAAAACCCGACAGGCATGCCTCCGTCTAACTGCTCCGTTAACGGCAAGCTCTCTGTTCCTAGTGCCACATGGTCTAGGAAATGTTGGGCGTTTTTTGGCTGCTGATAGAGTTTTCATGGTAAGGTGACAAAACACATTTACGCTCCAGGTCCGTATTGTAACACCGGTTTTACCGCCCTTTGGGCGCACAATGATTGATACGAGCTTTCCCATTGTTTGATGTTGAGGGAGCATATGATTTTAAGCTGGCCCTTGGAACACCCGTGATGGTTGTGCTGTTGGACTATAGTTGGTTGGAGGATTTACAATGAACTTTAGAGTCTCTTTGCAAAGCGACACAGGGTTGTGGAACAATTGAACAGTAAATTCTCTACGCTAAGAAAGCAGAGAGAACCAAATATGTTTAAAAGTGTAAAAATGAGATTATTGCTTGCTTCACTAGAGAACTACTTTTGAAAAGATTGTTTAAAACATTTGTCGATTGCTTTTTCCGATTCCAGCGTTCCAGCAAAAAAGGTTTGAAATAGCTTTGGTGAGATACCGGCGAAGGGAACATCCTGTTATGGAATGAAGTAACTGTCTGGCGGATGAGAAAATGAAACATAGAAGAATGTGTAAACATCGTTACGTTTGCAATTTACCGTTTCATTGCAGCTATTCTTTGATAGCAGTTTTTTTTATCGCAGATTCATTTGTCCGTTGGTATCAGCCACTCTTCCACGGGCCAGGATTGAATGAAGTAACTTAGATCAAGCACATGTCGTGGCCATTCGTTTTAGAACCCTCAAGTTTAGAAACCTTACACCATATAACAAAACAAGTTTTATGGTCTATAAAGCATCTACTATAATAATTATTGCCTCATCCCCAAATGGAATGTTAAAGCTGAAGCCGGGTTGTTTTGTAAAGATCCCGTTTACCGTTTCCGGTTCGAACCTTTCAATCCGGTTGAATGTTTAAAACCGTTGCATCAACTGACCGGAATTGATTGGCTCGGCCATGCGATCATTTGCATCAATTGTGTGCACTTCATAAAAGAAACACACAACATGGTTGAACACTAATGGCAACAATCAACGTCATAAAATGACGGCTGCTGATCAATATTTCCCATGCCGCGGAACGCCCATAGCGATTGTCAATTACACAAACACATGCCTCTAATGGTTCGCTTAACGAGGCCGCTGGGGTTTTCCACACATTTTTTACTCGTTGCTAGAATTGAATGATTTATATTGTAGGTAAAAGATTAAAAATAAAGTTTCCTTCCAAATTCAGGCCCCAGGTGGAGCCAACAAACACATTTCTGGACCCATTTCATGATTAACCTTCTTCGCAACACGTCGACACCGAGAACGGTACGAAGCAAATTATTGTTAGTTTCTTTTGCTTATTCATGAGAAACGGCCCCAAAAAGTGTCCATAGAGAAAGGCTACGTTTCCCCGAGTGTATGACGATGATAGTGCATAAACAGCCCAGCTAGCCACGGAACTAATAAGAGCGCAGAGGCACAATGACGCTGGGCCAGCACTAGCCCAATTTGTCATGGATGAATCGTTGGTCAATAAAGCATGCCAGTCCCACGCGAACTCGCACGAACAACATTTAGCTCTCACGCCCACAACGGCACGTTCGTAATTTATTAATCGCAGCGCCAGGAACTGTAAATAGCGGGAAACCCGCCAACCTTTCGGCGTTTCTCTGGCCAACCTGAACATCGTCGTAGTTTTGAATAATGGTTGTAATAATCTTCGTGATTGCTACTTCGCCCAGCGTAACAACAGCGCCAGGGTTTAATGCTCCGTCACTCGGTTCCACACGATAAAGTTCGCACATACAGATGGATATGGTAATTGAATTTTGGCTATGCAGAATTCTTCCCGAACTGGAGATCGCAATTCAAGGGTCCTTGATGACACGACTTGATGCGATCGGTACGCTCTTAAGCGTTTCCTAGAAATTAGCCAAACTTTATCACAAGCTTCGCCATTTCTAGCCGATGATTGATTGCCACTAGGTTGGAGCTAGGGGCAAATGGGTGTTGGCCACAGGACCACAAGTGTGTGTGTGTGTGTATTGGGCTGCCGACCGAGAGGCTGCCAAAAGTGTAGCTAATTCACCGCGGCGCGCGCATATGAATATTTCAATCAGCAACTTTTTTCATCCTCCGAAAAGCCTCCCTAGCTCTGGGTCACGTGCTTCGGCGGCGGCCTTTTAGCAAGTTTCTTGCGAGAGAAGGGTCACACAGCTCAGACTAGGGATACGGATGATTGGGATGAACGTGTGCGTTCCTGCACGGGATGGGCGGAACATGGGCGAAGCGGCCAAAAGCTTTCGAAGAGTTGTGAATTGGCAGTCCTCTCACTGTCGTTAGAGAGCCGATGTGGCCGGATATGAAAAATGGGTTTCTATTTGTATTTACATCTGAATTGTGTGTAAATTGAAGTTTTCCATCGATCCGGGGTGAGATGGGCTTATCCTTGTCGGTTGGCCTACGGCATCGGCAGTGTTGGGGCTGGGCGCGGAGCTGGCCGTTTGAGAATGGTGGCGATTATGGGATATCCAAGCCGGAGGAGGATAAACCCGATAAAAAAGGGCGCACATGGAAATATGATGAATTGATGCTGGTTGTGTCATCATTTTTGGAGGGTTTAGAATTTCGATTCCCGCATATTCCCGCCGCCAGAAAGCGTGACGATGTTTTATCGATAAGTTAATTCACAATTCACGGCCAGACGGAGAGAAGGTTCGCAAAACTTGTATAAAAATATCGTGCGTTACGTGAGCGGGACGTTTATATCTTGTTATTTTGTGTCTCAACGTCATGTTTGGTAGCCTTTTCTTCGCAATTCGACTATTTGAAAATTTGTTCGGTATTTAAAGATTAACGGCCTAAGCCATTTCAGGCAGATCTAAGTGGACAGCCAACCGTATCAACCCCTCCGGAGTTGGTCTTCTTTGGGTTCAGGCATCAATATCGATCCGATCTTTGCCTCAACTTATTGGCCCTGTCGTTCACGTTCAGGCTGTATTTGCACGAATAGCACCGATGATAAAACTGGATTCTTGCCGAGATTAGAAAAAAAACCACATCAGATAGAATAAAAATAGAGAATCAGTTTCAACATGCTCCGGTGAGCACCGAGCGAAAGGCACCGGCTTTTTCCGGGGAGGCACTCCAGATTGGTATAAAGTTCGGGCTACAAGTGCACTGTCGCCGTGCGTTTAGTTTCATGTTTGCAAAATCCGTTAGCGTAACTTCCGTTTCACGAAAAAGTGTGTTAGGAGCGACACGGACCCGGCAGAAAGCAGAAGGATCCTAAGATTGCCTTTACCTGTCTGCAAGACGATTGCCAGTTTATGCATTTTTAAGACACTCGAAGAGCCACCGGCAAGGCTTCGAATGCCGACCATGTGGCTCAACACGCTTCTTTCTGTCTGTAGATTGGCTCGCTTTCAAGATTCCGGTTTCGGGGCAGTGATTTAAATTTGAATATTTTATCACACAAAAAATCTTGGCCGATATTCAAGTTGGCCGTGCAGGAGTTTAACGTGTGTTCCACGTACGGTCGCAAGCCTGGGCTTCTAGTGATGCGTGGAAAGAGCACATTTAAGTAAGCCATGCACTGTGCACATCTTGCAAACATTCGCAGCAGCAATTGAAGAGTTGTTTAGTTAAAGTTTCGTCTCTGGCTTAATGTTCAGGTGTTCCGAAAAACTCGTAGCTTCATCGGTAGCAGTTATTCCGTACTTACCGGTGAACAACATTGGCCAGTGAAGAATAATTAATTTCCTACGACCTGTTTTTGTTCCACCGTTTCCATCCTAAAGTTTCAAGGTTTGCTTCGTTTCCCGGGCTCAGTGTTTCAATTTTTAACACTTGATCGTTTGAGTTTGGCCACTAAGAAGTTTTTGTTCGCGTTCGCATGGCCAGCGCGGCACTCGTTAGTGAAGTTTATCACACTTTTTATCGAAGAAAGAATGCATTTTCTTACCGTTAATGGTGGTTTGATGATGAAATTAAAGAACAGGAATGATATTATGGAAACGAATGCATCCGCGGTGCAGGCACGGCGTTCCCGGGGTCCCGGAACAAGTTAATATCCATACAATGGCTCTCAACGGACAAAAAAGAATGTTTGGATCCGTTCCAGAATCGGGCTGGCTCTCCCGGTGGCCGGCTATCGGTAATCTGGTGGCCAGACCCTGTCAAACGCTGGCTCGTCTGCCGCCCATCAGTTATGAGCAACAATGCAAAATAGCACGGAGAGACGGCAAAGTAGGCCCCGACGCCGCGGAGCCAAATGGAGTGTAATTTTGCACGCTCATTTGTGAGTTCCACTGTAATCTTGCACCATTTCTCTTTGGGCGTGTGTTTTTCTCGCTCGAATTCGGTTCAAGATGCGCTATTACACCAGCCGGGGATTTCGGGATCGCTCCGGAATATCTTCATCCACTCTAATTACGGTAAACGAAGACCCAGGGAGCAACTGTTTGAGATATGATGCCGAACCAAAAACCACGATTAACGTAAAAAATGGCCACTATGTGGCCACTGCGCGAGGACCAAGAGATTGGAGAACTGGGTACGATTTTTTGCCGCGTCTTGTTTGTAATGATAACAGGAAGTGTGTGGTGAAGTGTTTGAAAAAGTGAAACTTCTTCTTTTACTTTCAGGACGTTAGAGCGAACTGAAGAATAATGAACCCACCCGTCCTCTTCGTAACCATTTTCCGAGCTCATTTGGGTGAATGTTAGCAACAGACAGCTTTAATTGTGAAGACCACGAGTACGATGGAGTCGCCCAGTACTTTAATGCGAGGCCGATGGAGTCCCCCGGTACTCCACGGCGTCCCAGGGTTCATCTTCAAATCGGTGCCGTAGCCGGAGCTTTCCTTTGTGACTGTGCAACGCATCGAAAGAATTCTCCGTAAGCCGGTGGCATTAAAACACTCCAACCGACCGTGTGCTCTCCCCGAAGGGGTTTCGTTTTAAGCTGGACGTGGACCCGGTGGCCGCCAGCGGCGTTGGTGTTATTGATGATGGGAGCACTGGCAAAGAAGACAAAGTTTGAAGGAAACAGTATCGTTTTCGATGCGTTGTTATAAGAGGATCACATTTGCATACTGCGAGGCCATTTTCGAGCTTCGGGCGTAGACGGTGTGCGTAGAACAAAGAGCGAAGCTTGAGTTGTTTATCACACGCAGGATAAGCAAAAAAATATGCGCCACTCTTGTCGATAAAGTTTACGCTTGCGATACTTTAGGGAGCCCGCGGGAGAAGAATTTCGAAAACGGCCGGGTTGCGAATGCTCTGTATCGAGGGCGACACCAAGGTTTGCAAATCGACAGGTCAGGCCAATCGACAAAAAGTTACTTAGTTTAGGGGAAAAAATGGATGGTCCTGACGCCGGGATGCCGCAGGATCGTACCCATGGGCTGGGTCTAATCTATTTTCAAAAATACCAGGCGATATTGTAGAGGATCTCATTAATTTCCAAACCCATTAACGGTGGAGCCCTTCTTTGCCAATTACATCTTGAAATATGCGCGCTTTGCGTTGGGACGCCCGGAAACTCCGGCCCAACCGGACCGGGCGAAGTTTGCATATATTTACTGACCGGCTTAGTTCCGCAACGAATTCGCTGCTTCGCCCGTTGCGGTGCTTTGGGAGCGTGTCCAGTTCCAGGAGGGATTTTCCATAGCCCTTAGTTGGACCCATTTCTGCCATGGACCAGTTCTGCGTACCGAAGTATGATGAACCGAAAAAAGGGGGTAACAAAAGAAATGTACAACGCACGCCCTCCAACGGCGTGGCCAACGTGATGGCGGGGCGCGGGGGGAAAAGGGGCAAACAAACGTCAGAACGAATGATAAACGAAACCGCAAAACCGTAAAAAATGAATAAAAGATGTTGGATTTTCCGTGCCATAACTTTCGGGGGCCGCGCATGGTGTTGAATTCCACGCTCTCGGCCACAACGGACGCTCGGCGGGCGCGATGAGCAACGACTTGATTTTAAAAAGGCAGGATTGATGATAGGGTACAAAAACCAGCATGGCGCAGCATGGCGCATCATCCCTGGGTTCGCAACCAGTGCCGGGAGTCCCCATGGGAGGGGACCTGGGCGAGATGGGCAAAACAGATTAAACCAAGTCCAGTTCCGTCACGTGACGGTGGTTCCGGAAGTGTGGCCATACGAGTCATTAGTAGGTGACCACGAAGTCAGCATTTGCATTACCTGGCACAGTTGTTTCGGTCTTTTCAGTGCATCCTGTAGGGGCTGTAAAAAAGTTCGTGTATCCGTTGCAATGGCATCGTTCGGTTCGTTAATTAAATATTGTCCGTGGCTTGCAGTGGCTCAAATTTTTCATTTCTATTATTAAGTGCGACCAGTCAGTTCCCGCTGTGCAGCGTAACGACTCTCTGGCCAGTGTGCGCATGCTGCATGGCACCACACGGTTCACATGAGGCGAGTTGTTGGATTTGTTACCTCGTAGCACTGGCGGCCCAGCTGCACGACACACGCTCGACACTGATGCGAAAAATGTAATATTTAATGAGATTTTCACTTTTCAATTTGAAGGAAAAATATTACGAAGATATATCAAACACCGGGCCGGGCCATAACGAAGCCGTAGACGCTGTCGCGGCCACAGCGTATCCGGTTAATGGCAGGCGAATCTCGGATGCTTCGCCGTAATGATGGAGGCTCTCGCCTATCGTGTGCAGGGATATGAAAAGAAAATATTAATCAAATCAGACGAGTCAGATAGACTTGCTCCGGGGGCGAGAATTTTCTTTCTCTCTAACGTTTGCCTTTTGCTCTAATATATAAACAATTTTTCACAATTTTCAAAAGAATCTATCTCTATTTTCAGATCTTGATCTGAAACGAACACCTCGAACCAATTTGTAGTATGTTGATTCCGGTTTTTGATAGTTGTCAGCATGCAAGTGGGCCAGTATCCTTCTGTAGACGTTTTGTTCTAGAACTGTTAATGACATCTGGGATTAAGGGCAGGACAATAATGCTGCAGATGCCTGCCCGATACTCTTTCAAATGCTTGACTTCGGCGGTGTAATTAAGTGCAAGCATGACTGTTGCAGAAAAGGAATACGGGCCCGACCGACACCAACTACCGGGGCTGGATGCAATAATCAGTCGAAATCTTTTTGGCATTATCCGGCGGTAATATTACTGTGGCCAAATTGAATCACTCCAAACTGCGCGCTTGCCAGCCCCAGTCCTTCATTATTCTTTAACACCATTTTAATTACATTTTCGAATAGCGCAACGAAGTAAAAGTTCGATCTCCGACAGTGCGGCCGAGTGGTATCGGATGTAAAGGGCGACCGTATTCCGAACCGTATTCGCTTGGCCAGAGTGCACACCAGAGGCTGATAAAAGCCAACCGGGTGATTTTATGCAAAATTGCAAAATATGCTTCGATGTCAGATGGGCGGAAGTCGTCGACGGATGTTCATTAATGCCGAGATCTGGTCCGGTCTGCGACAGTGACATTGTGGAAAAGACGCGCAGCATGAAGCTTACAAAATGATGAGTTTACCAGTTCTTCTTGCTGTGGCTCTGAAATTTCTGGTAAATTGGTAGAAAAAAACAGCCCAGCAGGTCTTCGCGAATCAGGCGAGGGTCAGGTCTCGGAAGGACAGGTTCGTCGTAATCAAGAGCGAATCAGGTCGGTATCAGGTTTGGGGCGTAAACGGATCAACGGTTGGGCAATTTTACGATAAATTTTTAGTTTTAGGCTCCAGGCAGTTACTCTACAACCCTTGTCGGATGTTATAGGGCCCTTCAACTTTCTATTTGAACAATGTTTGAATCGTCCGTTCGGAAGAGGAGAAGCACGGCTGCACTCAGTGTCATCATCGTAGCCGTGATAGATTTTAACCTTATCGAGAATGTTATCAGCATCGTAAGATGGAGTTGCTAATGCGATTGGTTGACGAGCACGAGGCTTGCGTCTTGGCTCACGGCACATATCACGGACCAACTTGCAACAAGGTGCATCAGTAAATGGACCTTCCAAGGGATCGTAAGCTCAAGAAGGCAGATTACAAATGGAGCTTCTGTGAGCGATTACCGATGTTCGTCGAACACGGAATAGTTTCATTTGTTCTAGCTCAGTGAGTAGTTCTAGTGTGCCGTTTTGGGATGGTAAAATTAATTCAATTTGTTACCGGACTATGATCCTACGGCGATTCTGCATTAGGCAAAAGGGCAGCAAAGCAATAACGTGCGTTTACATCGATTTAATTAGTATTAATGATCGTTGTGATGTTGTTTCCACGGTCAGACCGGGGCCAATATGCGTGACCAAAATCTGATACTGTGGATAAGCGCGCAAAGTGGGCTGTGGTGGCCTTTGAACCGGCCGTGGCAGTACTGACCAGAGGTATGGCGAGCAGAGCTTTGATCTTTCATGGTATAAATGGTGTCACTCGTTACACATTAGCAGTTTCATTCATAAACATCGTTAGCTACGTGGGTCGCGTCTCCTCGTTCATCGTTGCCAACATAGTAGATAAATCCGACTAAATGAAATCGAACCATTGAAAGTATGCAACCGGTTTCTGAGGTCAACATAATCAAATTCCAAGCCCAGCGGGAAAGATTGCGTGTCGCATACTAAATCATAAAGCCACAAAAGAACGATCCGAATGACTGATGAGCCTTACTCTGATTGGCCAAATTGAGAAAAGATGGCCCTCGTGAGAAAAAAGGGCAATTAGGCAGCGAACGGAAGGAGACAGAAAAACACACAATGGTTCACACATTTTACAGTCTCGATGTTTATCAAATGGCTGCAAATGGGTGGGGGCCATAAAAGGGGTCAATTTAATTATCGAAGAAAGGGTGCATCAGTAGAGAGCTTGGGTGTGGCTTTTTCGTTCATCTGCCGGAACGGGTCTTATCGGTCGAACCCGTTTCCCCGTTGTGTCTGGGTTAATTTCGATAATGGCCGTTATAGGTCCCGTTCGGTGACTGAATGAAAATTAGGCCCCAGAGAGGACCGGTCAGCGTGCCCTAGTCCTGCCGGGATGGCCGTGGTTTGTGCCGACAATGGCCGTCGGTTGGCAGTAACGCCCTGTGTGTGTCGACCACCGTTGTCTTTGTTTACGCGAAAGCAAACACGTAGATACGGCCGCGCACATGTTCTAATCTTGTTATCAATGCGAATACTAATGCAGTGACAAGGTCGTAAACAGTTATGCTGCGTAACGGGACGGAATAATCTGACGCTCAAATATTCACCGCCATATTATACACATGCCACGCGCACCGGATACAACGGGCGACCGGACTCTATTGCTTCGTACCTACGCAGCGAACGGGCGCGAGGTCCGTAGATTATTTTTGCCCACGGCCGGGTCCCACATGGACGGAATGGGTTGTTTGGGAAGTTGCGGACAGACATCATGGCGCCGTGGCTTAGTTGGTTAAAGCGCCTGTCTAGTAAACAGGAGATCGTGAGTTCGAATCTCGCCGGAGCCTACATAAGCTTTCTACGGAGAGAGAGAGAGGAGAAAACTAACGAAGTTTTTTTTTACCACTCACTCAGTACAGACACAGACGCTCTATTCTCGGCAAGGTTTCGGTTATTTACGTTTATGAGCGGAAAATTTAAATTTAAATGAGGGAAATGATAGTCGAATTATGTCGATATGAAATGAGTTTCCTTCGTCGCCCTTCCCGCGGGTCCTACGTCCCAATGTTTTTGGGGATAAAAATAAACTCACATTGCGCGCTCTCGGGGCGCCAGAGCGACAAGAGTACGCATTGATTAAGAAACTAATTAGGTATCCGGCTGCGGAGCGATAAATCGTACCGGGAACACGGAATGGTTCGTTCGTGGCGCCGGGTCGTTGTTTGTTTTGATGTCGTTAGCGACCTCTGCGAGTGCCGGAGTGCCGTACGTGCCGACGAAACGTTGCACGTCTTCGATAACAAAATGGCTGTCGCCGTCATCGTCGCGCGGCGCGGTGTTCTTCCGCAGGGAAATTCACGGAAGCTGGCACGGTTATTTATGAAAGTGGTCGGTCGCGGTATATTGTGGCCATGCGAACATGGGTGCTGCCCCGCGGGTGTCATAGTCAGCGTTCGTTCGCGGCATAGCGCGGTACAATTTATGCAGACGAACGGACAACACTCGGACGGACCGGGCGTGGACTTTACATTCATCAAATGGTTCATATCTTGCTGCCGCTGAACGAACGGGATGCATGCCCGTGCGGTCGAATATTATTGGTATTTGGCCAGTGACGAATGATAATCTGGGTTCGTCGTAATTTATGAAGTGTGACCGCTGTAACGAGATAGTTCCTCGGCTTAGAGACCGTTGAAATAGGATTGAGAAATTATTAGAAGCGCCCACGTTTCAACACACAGATCCGATCGGATATAGAAGCTGTTATTCGACGGTAATGTTATTGAAAGTATCTGCTTCTATTCGAAGGCAGCACCGCGTTACTGGGGCACATAAACATCAAAGGAATGCGCCGGCTGGGACGTCGAGCGAGAGATGGCGTTTTTTAGGAGCTTCCACCAAATGGCAGCTGTTGTTGTGGGCGGCGTGTGGTGGCTTTACGGTACACACGCCCCCACCAGCACATGACACGCGTGTGTTTTTAATCATACGCCATGTTGTGGGAATTGGAACAGAACGCGCAACAGACGTATGAAATGCAACACCCCACATCAGTTGCAATTAAACGAAGTTGCCGGCCTCACTTGCGCCTCAGAGCCCCAGAAAGGGCGTATGTGTGATGTACGTGACGGGCAGGAAACCTCGTTATATCACGCGGGACGATTATTGAGGGTCGTGTGGCCAGCTTAGTAGCGGTCAGCCGTAGAAGTTGCGATAACACTCGAAGCCCAGAGTAAAGCGGAGCCGAAATAGCTCAGTTGGGAGAGCGTTAGACTGAAGATCTAAAGGTCCCCGGTTCAATCCCGGGTTTCGGCAAATTCTAAGCTTCTTTTTTCATCAATAACCATACACTCAATAATTCTTATGCTCCTTGCAACGAATGGCGCACGCTCTAAGAAGGGCGCATTAAATGGAGATTAAACGACAAACTTGAAATGGACTTGGTCGGGAATAGAGTTCCCCGGCATATAAATCTTTCGCGAGTAGTGGAAAATTACATTCGTTTGGAAAGTAGTTAAGTGTTTTACGTGTATCGAAAGTTCTTATCACAGTCCAGAGGTTTGAGAGCGAGCCGGTCATCGATAACGGTTAGTGGTTTTTTCCGTGAAGGAAGTTTTTCATTAAACGTAGAACGATATAGGTTCTGGTTGAATGGATCCGAATATCGCCCAACTTCTGCTCGAAATGCTGCGCGAGAGAAAGGATATTTTGTGCAGCGATGGGAATAAGTAGAAATAAATTATCCATTTTCTTTACTCTTCACCGGTTGTGGTTTGCGCTGGCTGGCTGGCTGGCTGGCTGGCGGTTGTGAATGAAGTGGCGCTATTGGGTGCAATAGTGGCGACGGCGGTGGCTGCGGGTTTAATAACATACGATGCACTCTGCACCGCCAAGCCCAGCCCTGGCTCGCCACGTGTTGGAGGTCGAAACGATGACGACGAAAAAAGCCGGTGGCCCTATGTGCCGCTCTGGTTTGGGATATAATAACGATGTTTTCGGTGCTCTTAATAACTATATTTTTAGTTTCGAGCTCGGATGGCGAAGTTTTTCCAGGCAGCACTTTCGGCCTCTTTGCAGCGGACGTTACCAGAGTGCATCTGCACCGAGGGAGCTACACGAAGCATTGTGCAAAGTGTTAATAGGAAAAATCAAATGAGTTTCCGTCGCTGCTTTTCGCGCCAGAGTTCCTTTTTTCGTAAAGTCGCCACGGCCGCCCGAGGAAACCATTTCCAGATCGATTATCGTGCGTTCCATCGTTTGCTGCCGGCAGCCTTTCGGCCGATTGGCCAGTCCAGGCGGAGAAAGAGCATTAAATGTCTATTACAGGAAAGCTGAAACCATTGCCCCGCAATCGCTTCTGCGCCTGGGTTTGGTCCCTGGATTGCGTGAACGTTACGAGGAACGCCTTGGGCAGCAGATCGTTGGTGTCATCAATTATCCGCCCGATGCAATGGCCGTAAAACGATAGGGGAAAAAACAACGGTGGTAAACCCGAAGCGATTTGTGCGGGATTTTCGACTGCAGTGTCCCTGGGGCGGGGGCATTCACAAGCTTTCGCATTTTCTTGGATGCATCTTGAAAGGCTTATTACGATCGAATGGCTTTCGGTGGACGCGCCCCATCCGGTGGCATTGGCTTCATCCATGACCGGGCCTCACTAAGTGCACGATTCCTGTGCGCCAAAATATTCTTTATACGTAATGGAACCGAACATGGAATGTACGTACAAGGAATGATCGTGGGCTTGGACCAGCTCCAATAATCGACCATAAATCGTGTTAAAGGGGGCCTGGGGGTTTCCTTGGCCAACACAGTACTGGTGGCCAAAAAGTTTGGAACTTGTTAAAAGGGTGATTTCGGGAAAAGGGAAATATAATCTTTGGCACAGCGAAAAAGAAGTATTCCTCTCCCCGACGGGGAATCGAACCCCGGTCTCCCGCGTGACAGGCGGGGATACTTACCACTATACTATCGAGGACTTGAAATTAGTGGACACGATTACTGTAGTGTGTCCGGGCACGTGTTTTAATAATAGATTTCAGTTCGAATAGTAGGCTTGATAATTGATGAAACACTTAATTTACCTAAAGCACTTTGGAAATTTTATTCTTCCATTCGGTTCAACCAACTGTTCTGGGTAGTGTGTAAACGTTAGTTTATTGCCCTCAATTTCAAAGTGAGGCTGGTTCTGGTTAATGCGATTCCTAGAAGGACAAAATACTGTCCTTAACATATGTTGCCGAGAAGCAGTGTGCTACGGCGCAAGTGTTCGTATTACAATTTAAAACTTCGTCGGTTCCTTGGATAGGTCGTCTGTCGGATGCTAAATTCACCGCACCGCTTCGCATATCGGGTAATAGACGGCAGGATTCGCTGGGGGTCAACTATGACCAATATGCGCTTGTTAGACATGACTCCCTGCACCACCAACGTGGCACGTGAGGCGACAGGGGGATGATTATTTAAGTGCCGGATGCCGATGCATAGACTGCACATTTTTCTTTCGCTTCCTGTCTCCGCCGCCGGGTCCTGACACTCGTTTAAGGCCGTTACACGAGAGCGCTGCAGAGGTTGAGTGGCCTGGTTCGATTCAATATAGCACCACTTTGGTGATTCCCGTGAACAACAGCTTAGGCGATAGGTAACTGATATACGAAGCTATTGGTTTTCGCTTGCCACCTGCAGTCACGAGACATGGAAAGTTTTTCCGGTTTCGGGAGGACCCTGCACTGCAGAGCCTGCAGGGTGTACGTGCGAAGCTGTGACACAAGCAAAAATGTGACAAACTCAACGATTCGAAAGAAATAAATGGATGGTACTTAAGAGGGTGCAGCTCTGCAAACGAGTTCTTACAATGTGTGGCGTGCCCCCCGTGGGCGATGAGAGGCAGGTGGATGAAAAAGCTGGTCATTTGCAAGGGATGTCGCCGTGCTTCGGAAGCGATTTGTGAGCGGATTCCGTGTAACCGAAGCTCGATCCGGGACGATCCACCAGTTGGTGCTGCTGGCCGGTGTAACACTTGACAAAGCTTCAAGCAGTCGAGAATTTGTAGTAACTTACGGGGCCAGATTACGGTGCACTGTCGCGTGTTGGTGGGTGCAATTGGATTTTGAGTTCCTTTCGCAGTTAACGCACGAATGGGTGACGTTTGTAATATTTTAAGCTGACTAACGCCAGCATCAATTGATTTATGCTCCAACTCAGCCTGTTGGAAAAAGGGTCGTAAAAGTTACAACATAAAGTTCGGCATACTCGGAATGCGGGTCAGTATGTGGGTCAATAAAGATTAAAAGGTTGCGCGGTAATTATAAGTTTGTTGGCATCGCTGTCCGCGTTTAGAACCCCAATCGGTGCATTCGGGGGGCACCAGGTTCCAGGTTGTGGGCGCCTTCGAGTTTGGCAGCAGCGCTCGGTCCGACGATCGTTGGCTTGAGGCCAACCGTTAGGGTGGTGAACGGAAAAGTAAACAACCGCCACGCCAGGATACATCGAGTGGACGGAGGAAGATTATAGGATTAATTTAAATTCGATTATCCCATCCGCTAGGTACCAGAAAGCGAACCGAGCAGTAACATTTATCTAAAGAAGTTAAATGAAAGATTTAAAGGACTTTTTTTTAATTTTAAAAATTACTTTCGAAAAGAAGCTTCAACTGTCTGTTTAATCATGGAGTTGCTCTTCAAGAATCTGTTCTGTTTTACTTATCAATCGATGGAAAGATTCATGCCAATCAACTCCCAGCGATGTCCTGAGGGCCTCATGTCTTCGCGACTGACGAGGGCTAAATTATAACGAGACCTTGGGCAGGTAAACGAAGGAAAAAAATGGTTTAATGAAGCAGCCTGAATCGGCGTGCAACGGAATTTTAATCAAAGCCTCGTAACGAGAATCGATAGACCCTTTTTGCGGCGGGTGGGAAGATCCCGTGCTCCTCCTCCACGTTTCAGACTGACCGAGGTTCCGGCGGAGAATATGAGTGCAAACAAGTGTACTTTGAAGAGCCGAGAGAACTCATTCCTGAGGATCCAGAAAGGTTCACGCATAAAAACAGATCTCGGCAGTTTCCCGGGCCGCGCGTGACGGATTCGCCGCTCTAGTTCTTGGCCGGTTTCCGAGCCCTGGTACGGTAAATAATGATAGAGAAACAAGACGAGTGGAGATGATCAAACGCGCAGTGCGTAACTTTTTGTAACATTCCCAACGGCCCCTGGCCCGGCGGCAGCCCTTTCATTTCTGCTGGTGCAAAATGACGAAGGAAATTAATTTTAATTTCATAGGTTCGTGTGGCTGAGGAGGGTAAATTTCCCCCGTAGAGAAATTACCATTAAGAACAGAGGCGTGTTGCCGCTCCGGCAGACGGTGGTCCCACGTCCCACGCGGGTTTAACGCTTCTCGCCGAAGTGGCTGCTCCGAAAGGGGTTGGATCGAAAGTAATTCAATTCGCTGACTCTCCTCGGCAATTTAACTACGCTACTTCGGGTGGTCGTCGCTGTCCCAGAGCTCCGTCGTCCGTCGCAATGACCGGTACTGGAAAAGGAGCCCTCCGGAACGGAGCTCCAAATAGCATACGGAGCACGGTTTAATTCGACACGCTCTGTGGCTGTGAAAGCTCAAATGTATCGGGCGAGGCATTCGGGCGGAAAACTGGGCCTCCGATTGGCAGACAAAGAAGATCTCGGCCACTCGTACCCACATGGAGGACCCTGGGCGCGCACACGGCTCGTCGGACACACGTTCGGCCGAGTATGCAAATCGAGTCCCTCAGCTAGACAGTTCTGTCCCGGGGTCCACCGGGGATACGGAAAACAAAGCAAACGATAAAGCGCGCCGGAGGAAGAGCCAGACGGACAGGAAGAGAAGTAAGTGGCCTACGGAACCGAATGATGAACTTCGCGACGCAGGATTGTGGCAGACCGACGTATTCCCGGTGGTAGTTCCCGTGCTCCTCGCCCCTCGGCCATCGTCGGAGTTTAGGGTTGAGTTTGGGTTCCTCCATGGACGGCGTAGGTTGGGGCCTTCATTCTGACAACTTTTCTGCTGGGTCCGCTGGTCAGCAGCCAGGCGCCCGGATCCGGCAAGTCACACACGGCCCCGGGCCGACGTTGTTCCGGTGAATTGCGAGCATCTCGCTGGGGAACGCCAGAAGCAAATTCAGTCACCGACGGCGCACGGGTTTCGGCCGTTTAAAGGGAGTGGCTTTCGAAGGTGCCACTTTCAAGCTGACTCCCCTATCCGGCCGACGAGACAGACGATGGTCACGCCAGGAGAGCTCGGGTTACGTAGCCGCAGAACACGATTGCTCGCCACGAAAGTTATACAATTATTTTCGGCGTTATTGGGATGAAACTTTTGACGGACTCCTTCCGTCTAGATCCGTACATTAAATATGCCTCGCGGACTATTGTTTTGTGGGTTTTCGTAAATAAATGTGTTATTTAGGCGAGCGGGTTTTCGCCACCGGGGGAAATATAACTCCTGCGCCTTTTCATTGACAACCGGACGGAATATTTCGGACCAAGGACTCGGTGGGTGCGCTATTGTTGCAATGCGTCCCCAGCACGTACCTGCGCACGTAGTTGGCTCTATTTTATGCACAGATGCAGCCGGCCATAAAAAGGGATTCTCCAGAAAAAAGGGGCCCGGGAGAAAAATAAGCGGTCCGCAGCTGAAAAGCTGACATCTGCAAAAACAGAGCAAAGCGGCCTCAACCGGTGCAAATGCAAAATAAATTCAGCCCCCATAAGAATGGCCAGCGGCCATTTTGATCTTTCGTAAGCAAAAAGATTTGGTTATGCATCACGCTTTTTACCACGAAACCGAAACGTGTGCATGGCGGATCGGATGGATTTTTTCTCGCAACTGTCGTGGGCCTCTGCTCCCGACAAACTTATTGGCCGAATTGGGATCGGGAAGGCCGCAAAAAAGGCCGACATTCGGCCAGCAAGGAGACCGCAGCACGGATCAGCACTTTCGGCACGGTCTAGGTCCTGTGAATTTGTTGTCATCAGTAGCTCTTGTGGAGCGGAACCGGGAGGCCGTATCGTCTCCGAGAACCGGCCTCACTTAACACATTGGTATTGGTTTATTATCTGGAAAGTTCAATCCGTGCCTAAAATCATCCGATTTTAAGGGAACAAAACCCGAATACCACATTCTGAATCAGCCAACAAACCATCCGCACATGAGTATGTTGCCGGATTTCTGGCGAACACCAACCACTTCCAGGACCATCTGTCTCCTCTGCCTGACGACTTCCGAGCACGGCACGGTGGACGCAATCGAGCACGTAAGCCGATCCAAGGAAACCATGTTTTCAGCACCATTTAACACTATAAAAGACGACACTGTAACCGGTCGAAGTAACGGGGGCAGTAAGTGCGGCGCGGAATATGCCTTTCCGTGGCGTCCATGCTTTTGACACTTTTCCTGTTATGCTGGCTTACAACTTTACACAGGTCGGCGGAAGTGCGTGTTCCTTGACCCGATAATGCCAGGTTAATGCCGGGGTGTGGTACGAAAGCAATACGAAAATTTGGCGGCGTGAAGTAGCGATTAATCATAACTAAGTTATGCGTGACAGCGATCGGGCGGACATTAGTTTGGTGTAAGGTGATCATTCGTCAGTTAATTTAAATTATCGTGATGCCCAGCACAGTCGATGGCTATCAATTATAGACCGAACTGGCCAAGTCATCGTTAAATGGACATAAAAACTAGATTGGCTCAAAGGTGAAATGATTTTAGGTTTCATTCGCTCTCCGATCGGTGGCACCAATTTACGTCCGAATTTTGGTGCCAGCCGCATGGACCGCTGAATGTACAAGATTATTAAATTGCACCGACAGCCTCGCACGGCGGGTCTTAATGGCATTATCTTGGCGCATGCCGGTGGTGGCGATTGCGCCCGGATCAGTTCCGGGTCCGGAGTGAATGAGTGTTTCCTAGATAAAGCAGAGCCACCAAATGCGCGAATTTAGTGTGTACCCGAGGCTTTGTGACTTTGTCCACTAGCGGCACATGTAAATGGAGTGGCGGTGGTGAAAGCGCTTGAAATCGATTAAAGTAATTTATTTGGAAATTAATTAAAATTCAGCGCTCGCTTCCAATCCGCGAACTATTCACACGCCAATTCGCACTGTTCCGGCGTGAAACCCGGTGCCGTTATCGGGCACCAGGATGGTCGACCATCCTGCTGGCCCTCTAGGGAACGGGGTTTGCGGTGTCCACAAGCGAACGGGCAGCATGCGGAGAGGGTGATTTCGTTACGCCGAGCGCTGGCTAACTCACTTCCACGTTGGATGATAAAACGAAATAAAACCCACAAAGACCTCCCGTGGGGCCCAAGTGGTACCACCCAACCCAACCAGAGAGTCCAGTGTCGGTAATAACCCGCCGCCGGTTGCCGGTTAGTGGGAAGATGGTGCGGATTTGCTGCGGATCCGGTGCACATGGCCCGACCGTTTGGCGATGTAAATTGCTGACCATGGACAGCAATTTGGTTGTTTTTTGGTTCCCGAATTTGCTCCACTCGGCTACGAGTTCCCTCCGGACGCTCCGTTTATTGGATAAACGTTCCGGGTCTTAGCACTGCCCGCACGTCCGTTCTCTCTAGTAATGGGTTAGTCAAACTCCACGCACCGCGCCCCGGCGATGGTTTTCGATCGGAATGATCCGTGGCTCGTTGTGCTAATGTTTGCATTTTTTGTACCTGTAAATCGAATTATGCAAATCGCTAAATGGGGCCACAGCAACACGGCCAGTGCATGTTCGAACGTGAAGTGTGGTTAAGAATGGGTGTTCTGACGCTTGCGAAGGCCATGTTTTGGGGGCGCCATGAGCCGGATGTTTTGTGGCGCCATGAAGTCTACGGAGGCTGCGGACCCCGGGGCGAGATCCATACTAAAATCATAGAAATATTAAATGATTCAGTGTTAATCAAATTCAACACGCGGTACGGCTGCGGTTTTCATATTTATCGAAATCCCTACCAGCGAATGGCTAGGTGAACAACGCTATCGACGAGTATTGTTTCGCAACCACGACAATCCGGCGGAATTGCAGTCAGCCACAGTAATAATTAAACTCCTACGTGAGTTAAAGTTATGGTGTCATTCACGCGATGTCAAATTATGGCAAAACTTTAAATATACAGGGGCAAGTGGTAGGTGCGATATTGTTGAAATCCGTAACCACATTGTTGATCCTACTCGAAATCTATGGACGCGTGGACACATGGGAACTGAGTGTGGCTTCCGATTGTAGTTAGTAAACAAAACGGGTTGTGACCACGAAAACCACCGGAAAGATAATTGATGCCATTGTTGATCCTTTGGTGTGAAAATCGATATCGCGTTTTTGGGTGACACGAGGCGTACGGTGGTCGGTCGGCCGGTCTAGAAACAACATATTGATCGACTCATTAATCCGCCACATCAACCGGGAGCAAGTAAATAAACCGCCCAACGATGGCGGTTGGTGGGCATCGCGTTGCTAGGTTACTGATTAGATTGACTACGTTGATTGATTCGACAAACAGATATGGAGCTGACGCCTTTCCACAGATTTCGCGGCGCTTTTTGCAACTGTCACATGATGATGGGAGTTTCAGCGTATGTGAAGTAAAAGTATAAGGATATTCCGTTGATTTCAGTACCGTTTTATGTTGTGTGCTACTACATCCGGGTTGTTACGGCTCGCACTTGATACCATCGACGTTCGGTCGGTCGGAGATAAATTCTCCCTGATCGAGGACCAGCTTGAGCGAACCGAGCAGATCGATCAAATCGTAGCAGCGCACCAAATTGTTCTGGATGCCAAAGCTTTGGAGGCTTTTGTTTCGCGTCAGCTGCTTCGCATTGACGTAGGTTATTTTATTCCCGTGCAGCAGTAAAGTTTTCAGGTACTTGAGCGGTACGAACACGAGAAAGTTCATCTCCTTGATCTCGTTGTACGATAGGTCGATCTCGTCGATCAGGTCGTACTTGCGCATCGAGAACGTGCCAAACTCCACGTGCCAGATGAGGTTGTGGCGAAGGTTTACAAAGTTGAGCGACTGCAGCTCAGCGAAAATGCCAATCGGTAGCTCGGTAACTAGATTGTGCGACAAATCTAGCGAGGCGAGGGAAGCGAGATCGTCGAAGATGTTGCGTGGCACGCCGTCGAACGAGAAGTTCATGCGGGACATTTCGAGGCTGTACAGGTACGGTAGGTTGTGTAGGAAGTCGAAATTCTTCAACTGTACGCTGCCAGATATGATTAGCGTGCGCAGGTACGTCTGGTTGTCGAACGCATAAGGGCCGACACCGAGGAGCTTGTTGTTTTGGAGGTCGATCTTTGAGGCGTGCGTGAATGCGTTGTTCTCGATGATGCTGATGCTGTTGTTCGACAGGTTGAACTCTATCCCCTGGCCGTTGATAGCAAAGGCTCCCGAAGCAATTTTGGCTATCGAATTACTGCTCAAATCGAGCGATCTAAGGCTAGTGAGATGCGCAAACATGCCCACCGGCACCGTTGAGATGCGGTTGTCGCTCATGTCCAACCTAGTCAATTGCGCCATCTTCGAGAACGTTTGGATGTCGATCAAGTCCAGCTCAAGCTTCATCTCGGACATGTCCAACTCTCTGAGTCCAGTAAGCGACCGAAGGAAGGCAAAGTCTTTGAGCGTTGGGTTACCCTTTAGAGTGAGCTCACGGAGCTCCTCGGGCCACTCGAAAGCTTTCGGAGATATTTCACGCAAACGGTTGAAGGAAACGTCGAGCCCGTTGATCGTGCTGAAGGTGTTTTCTTCGATGCGCACCAGATTGATGGCATCCGCTTTCACTCGGCGGATGTACGGAATCGGCGGCAGCGTATGAATGTGGCTGTCGAAAAACTCAATCCAATCCTGATACCCTTCGTTACGAATCTCCTTGAAGCGATCCTCGTCGGTGGCGTAGATGTTTTTGAGCAAACACTTGCCATCGACAGCTTCGCACGTTAAGCGGATGATGGCCGGTTCCGATGCTGGCAGTAAAGATGCCAGCATAACGATGGGCGCAAAACACGCGAACCACACTCGACACATGTTGCGGATGTACTGAGCATTCCATTGGAATAGCTTGTAAGAAGATTACGAGACCGGTTTCAATCGCGTTTGTTATCAGCACCCGAGAACGTAAACCATCGGCCGGTTCTTGCTAGAAAGTGGGCTATATTTTGAAGTGATAACCACTTTGAGGCGTTGGCATGTTATGTAAAATAGAAAAGAAACAAATTGAAAAGAAAGAAAAGTCGATTGTTTATTATTAAGTTTCATTGTTTGTTTTTTATTTCTTACTTCAACCAGTTCGGCTCTAATGTTTGTGGTTCACATCTGAAGTACAAAGTAACTTTCCTTTGGGATTTGTGTTCTGGTTGGCTAGAGTATGGTTTTGACCTGGCGGTCTGACCGCTCAGCATTACTGATACTCTTATATTGCCAGTTTGCCGGTAGATTACTTTAATGTTTGTCCAACACTCGTGCAAACTCGGGTTTGAACAAACGTTTCAACTTTTTCGTTTTCGGTTTCCGACTTTCAGTTTTGAAAGTATCTGTTCCCGTAGTTCCGGTCAGCGTAATGTTTTCTTTCGTTATCGTGAACTTTTTACCCTTGATCCGTGTATCCGAATAATCCGTATTTGGTTTTGTCTGTCCACTCGGATCACATGTTGGTATTCGACGTAAGACATTTAAAAAATGTCCATCGACTGCCCGTTCGTGTTCATTCGCTAGTCTCCAAATGAGTTTTCTTCGAGTTTTTATTTGGTTCGCTTCGAGTTTTATTTGCGAATTCAACTGCTTCTTGAGCTGAGCCGAACAACGCGGGATTGAAAATATGTTGGAATGGGATTTCGTCGCAGCGTCGTAGGTTGCTAAGCAACCGTAGGGATAGTAACGATCGATTGCGTTGACAACTGTGTTTTTTTTGGTTGACAGAGATTGTAGAGAATTTTATGTATAACAATGACAGAAACTCTGTCCGTTTCAGAGTTTGCTCCTAGTTTGTGCATTATTCCTTTGCTACACGATTGATTTCGAACTTTCCCTCTTTCTCTTTTCCAGTCCGAATCCTGCCTCCTGTGTCCTGGTTTTTTGCCGCTCCGCACTTCATTACCGTTGTTTTCGATTTTGTTATAATTTATTACCAACTTTCTTGAACAGCGCTTGAATGCCTTCGATAAATTTCCGAATGAATAACCATCCGCTTTGTCGAACCGATTCGACATTGGCAACTGCACCCAGCAATCCTATGGTGCCGTGCGAATGCTTTTGATTTTTCCGCGCCATGGACCGCGCCTTATTTTTAATTTATTATACAAAGTTAAAACCCGGACCGAAAGCAAACATAAAACAAAAACTTTCGTTTTCAACTATCGTTCCAGCGCCGACCAACACCAACGAGCTCGGTGCTCGATATTGGAGCACCATGGAGCACGTCCTTTGGGGCGAATTGTTGCGGCCTTTCGTAAGTAATAGTTGAAACACTAAATGTTTGTCGTTGGCCAGCACCGGGCCGATAATTTGTTCGCCCTTCGAAGGGAGTGTGTATCGGCGGTGCGATGTCTCGTGATTCACAACGCTTCCCATTATTTGATATGTCAACAATTGTTCAATAGACAAACATGGTTGAGATAGTTTTGCTGTTCTTAACCGTGCTTTTCGCAATAAAATAAACTTATCGTGTCTTTGCTTTCGAAACAACGGTAGACGAAATCGCGTCATGTAAAAACTTTTAATTACACCATAACGGCCAGTTACTTGTTTCTTAATTCTTTTTGCATGTTCGATGTGAAACGAAAACGGTACAAATTTCTCTATCCATAAAGGTTTGTCATTCGTTTAAACCAAATTGCTCCGCATCAGTACACTACGCAATGCTGGTTTCAGTCAACCTAAAGTAGTGTACTAAATCAGTTACGTTTATTTACATATTTTGTCTTCTAAGCGATATTTTATATACACATGGTGGTTCTGTACAAATTAGATAATTGAAATAACTAACCCGCCCGCGTTTTCCTAACCGTGGCCGTTCTCATTTTTGGATTGTAAAAGAGACGACCCGGGAAGTGAACTTTTTGAGCTCGAATGGGTGCTCCACTTTGGTGACGCATTTCGCACGATGATATTCAAACAACTCTTGGCCAAACCACTAGTCACAAAACGAAGAATAATGTATCCGTCGTGATCGGTTGAGTTCAAAAGTTAGTAGTAGTTTGAGGAAATTATTCGCCATGCATGGTGAAGGATTGTAGCACTTTGGACGTATGAATATGGTGGCGTGTAACACTCAATATTAGATGATTGAATATCTAGGCTTTCTGTACAAAAAATGTATATAAAAATAAGGCACGAAACGAACGAAAAAAATGAAATTCTGGTTTAGTTAATTTAGATGCAAATCTACACTCTATTTCGCATTTTCCACATTCAAATTGGTCAAAACCAAGAAGAAATGGAAAGAGGATTCGAAAATGTTGTGTGAAAATGAAAACCAAGCCACATAACGACATGGCCGGGTACAGTCTGGTTGGCCTATCAGTCTTTATCATTAAGAGTAACTAAGGCTGTTAACAAAACGTTGCACGCGTCCTATCTGAATTCAAACGGACAACTCATTTGAATATTGTGTCGGATCAGGGTGAGATCTCAATGATACGAACCCAGCTGTAGTCGAAAGTTTCGGTATCCATCGGAGCTCGGGAAGCAGTGCAACAGTGTGTACGGTTTCCGGTGCCATGATCCGACTTCAATCAATTCCAAACACTTTCCCGGCAGGTTCAAAATTAAGGTTAGCAGATAATCCAGATAATCCTCCTGCCACCGTTCAGTCGGAGAGCGGGTGCAGACAGGGGTTTGTTGTTTGTGCATTGTGAAAAACATGTTTGGTTCCAAGTTACTTAAGCGATGTTGGCTTCATTTGTTGCTTCAGACGTCAGCAGAGGGCAGAGTGTTTGATGTTTGATGTTGCCGGCGTCGGTTAAATTCGATATTCCTTAATGCTCGTCGTCGTAACTTTACGCCACTCACATGCACCCGTCCCGGCACTTCGGGCGATGAAAAACTCGCTCGCTCGCTGAAGCATTACTATGTCAGCCGAAAATCCTTCCATCGGATACTGTGGTGGTAGAAGAGCAGAATCGTCGACAGGACGAACGCCACCAGGCTGGGCCCGGAGAGGATGGTCGAGATGCCGTGATGCATTGCCGCGGGGTGTTCTCCTGGAACGAAGGGTGTGGGATACGGGGGACTTTTCACTAGCCAGAAGCACGCGCGATGCAATGGACCTGCGCCACACAGAGACACCGGGAGTCGTACACTTACCATTTAGTATGTGCACCCGCACGGATGCCGGATTGGCGTTCGACGGCTCGCAGGTGTACTGGCCAGAGTCGCTGGCGATGGCCTTCTGCACCAACAGACGGCTGGTCGTCAGGATGCCCTTTTCGGTGACGAGCGAAATGCCTCCCCGGGGCGAGTCGAAATTAATGTCCTGCGTTAGAGTGAAAGGGCGAAAAGCGCGCAGATCGAGTTGACAATTGGCTTACGCGGCTCCTTGGAGCCCAAATTACGTGGCCAATCCACACAGGACTTTATTCGGGGGGCTGGCCTTACTTACATCTCGATTGTGCTTCCACACGACGGCCGGCGGTGGCTCGGGGGAATACTTAACGATGCAGGTGAGATTTATCGTTGAGCCTTTATTGATAAATAAATCAGGGCCACCGTTAATCTCTGTCACTGGTTCTTGAAGGAATAAATGTTGGCCATCGAAGGCAATCGAAACAGCGGTAGCGTGTTTGGTGTACAAATGGTCCCCAATGTCGTCCATCAGCCGGGGAGCGAATCGATGAGTTTGAAAAACCGGCGGGACCATCACAAGCAGGCGACGACAGGAAGGTGTGAATGAGAAGGGAGGGAGAAAACAAGATGGCTTATTAAGTTATTTGCTCGATCGCAGCAACATGATCCAAAAGGAGTTAAGACAGGAGGTAGTCGATCAAAGATGGCGTCCGTAGTTGCGCCATTATTTTACAATTAAAACAAGCATAGTTCACTTCATATTTTGCGCTCGAGGATTATTTTAAACTTATACCAACGACTGTCTATTAAACCCAAATCCAATCGCAATCCAGTTAAAGTGAGTAATGAATTGGCGTTTAGGATCTGCCAATTTGCTTGTGGTTGGCTGTGATTGTGATGACAAACCGAGAGCAGGAGCAATCGGTGGACGGGAACAATGTTTTGCACATTAATTTTATTAATTCATCCACTGGCCATGAAAATTCCTTTGGAAGTTTATTGCATGAGGGTTGTGGTCTTTATCATAAAAATGTAGCCCACAGACTGTATCGCTCGATGAATTGCTTATTTGTAGATTGTTTATAAAAATTAATAACTCACTCAACGTCATTCCGATAGCAATAAAGTTCCATCCATGGAAAACAGCGATTCCGCAACATCGAAAGGGCATTTTATGTGTACCATAAGTGCTTCACGCAGCGTGCAGAGAATTATGGTATTAAAATCAAGGATGATAAAAACTCCCATTCACTCTGCCCAATCGGCAGGAATTGTTTGCAGCATATTTATGGACCAAGATCTTGCTGCCGCCACCGCATGTCGGGGCGACATAATTTCGCTCCGCAAACATACGCCATTTCGTAGGTTTTGTTCGTGGAGAGTGAAAAGCAGTTAAAGTTTATTTCTCCTCCTGACCCCTGGCGGCCAGCAAATCGTGAATCGTGTGCGGTTGAAGCGTGGCCATAAAAGCAACAGTACGGACCCGTACCGTACCATATCAATGTGATGTTTGGCGTGTGCTTGGATTTACTCCGGAAAGACACACGGGGGACATGGCAATAATGGCAGGTCGCAACGTTCTCGACGTCGCCACCGAATAGTGTGGCGCAGAGAGGGACGCAGGACGAAAATACACCCAATCCCCGTGGGCACGAATACGAGAACTGTCAGCTGCTCATAATATTGTACATGTTCTACATATTTCATAACATCCGGAAGCCTCCGTTACCGCAGCGCCCGGGTTCCGGTTTCCGGTAAACTGATTTGTCGATGGCGAGCAGCCCTACAGGAGCAGCCGGAGACTCTGTGCCGGCGAAAATCTTTCCTTTCGCTTTGGCCGACTGGCAGCAGCAATGTTGCAACACAGCATTCGGTGGCCGCCCTCCACTGGCGGACAAGGAGCGCATTAGAAGGAATGCTTTTAATGTTGCTTTTTACCATTCCGCTTGGAGCGGCGGAAGATCATAAGAATCCGGCATTCCGGCTCCCGGATGAAATCAGAGAACCCAGTCTTGTGTCCCAGTCTCCCGACGCCAACGCGTTGGCACAGGCCCGAGCTCGATTTCTCTATTTGTTCACCAAACAGGGGGCGCCCGAGTTTGCAGGCAATTGATTATGATTTTTTTCTCCAACTTTGCTCGATTCCTCAGAAACGGCTGCAAACTTCACCAAAGCGCGTGCACGCCAAGGGCTTTGTAATTTTGTTCATTTTAATTTTAACAAAACTTCTCAGCTTACGGCGGGTCGGGTATTTCGACTTTTTGGAGTGCCACCTAGCTGGGGATGTCGCCGTTCTCGCCCGATTTGCTGCCACAAAGCGCAATTCGTAAGCGAACTGGCAAGTGATAGTGACGTGGCCGAAGTTTTACTTGCCGTTGCGGCGAGAAGTGGCTGCTGAGCCAGCGTCAAACTCGAGTGGCCCTTCGGTGCCAAAAGTATCGAAATCGTGCACCAAAGTTGGAATTAAAGTTGCAGCTCACGGCAGGGCTAAAGGGCCAGTAATTGGAATTTCTCTCCGATTCGGTTTCTGCGGCGTCTGGTGTGTCGTAGTTTCGCCGCAACATGCCACACCGGCCACCGGGCAGCATATCACGTAATACTCACCCACTATCGTGAGATAGACAAAGTGTCCGATCGGTGGTGTGGTCGATATTTGACACTCGTAAATGCCGGAATCCTTGCGCTGGGCGTACCGTATCCGGAGTGTCCACTCTTCCGTGTGCGGCGAGTGCATGGCTTCGAAGCGCTGGTCGCTGGTGTAGGTGTAGCGCCCGACCGTCAGCAGGTGGATGTCCCGATGCCGCACCCAGGAAACCTGGAAATGGGAAAATCGAAGGAAGCGGATAAAAACAAACTCCCCGAAGCAGCAAGCTGAAAGCTGAAGATTCACCGAAGGGTTGCTTCGATCTGAAGCAGGACGCAAGACTTGCACTAAATCGCAGACTGCTTAGATGTGACTGCTGAGGTTAAAACATGGAACAAAGCATTGGCGGGCACGGGTTACAAAAAGTCGGAATGAGCCCGATACGAACTGTAAAAAAGAGAGCCAAAAAGTGGCTTGAATTCAAAATACAACTTTGCAGTGATTGCTGGGAGCCGTAGTTTTGCTAAACTTTTTCTTCTCTCTCTTGCAGCGCTTGATGGATTTGGCAAATCGGGTCCGTTCGGAGAGTTTCAATTTTTTTTTGCAGTCAAATGGCCACATAGTTATTTTTCAATTTCTCCGTCGGTATGCAGTTCTGAAGTTGGCTTTCGTTTACACTAATGGCAAATGGTGTCGCGCTGCATACGGTTCCAGCTCTGCTGGCGACAGTTCGAGATTGAAACTGTTCGGAATGGTGAAAATAACCGGTTCGGCTCACTCGGCATCGATGGAATTGTTGAAAACATGTTGCTAAATCATTTGAACGGATTGAACTTTTGAATGAGTTGAAACGAAAAAATAAATAAGCTCCTTTAGAAAGTTGTTCCAACCAAACATTGTTCTTTATCAGCTTTTGAAATAATTGGATGTTCCACCATACAGTACGCTCTGGCGCACTTTTGTGTTTCACACAAAGACGAAAACATCGCCGTATTTTCTGATCCGTTATCCGTTTCGAACTCATTCCACCAGCCCCGGTTCCGGTCCATGTGTTGCGGAGGTTTAATGTACCGTCGTCGGTACCGCCGCCGCCAAGGTGTAATGCAAATGGTTGGGTGCGGTTTTCGGCGCAGTTGATACCGAGCCGAGGCCAGCCAGCCACACACTCGTGGAAATCTCGGTATCACGTCGTTATTTTCCGTAGCGCCGCATTCTCCCGTGGTTGTTACGCGGCTCGTCGTAAGGACAGTAAGCTATTTTTCCTCATTACCCGTACGTTAGACGATGAATTATGGTAAAATGAACCGAGTATCCTGGGCCCTTACGTGGGCCAACTCTTCCACCGAGTGTGAAACCTGCACCATTAGGAATGGCAATCATAATAATAACAATGATAATAAGGGGGTAATTTCTGTGGGTGAGTTTTTTTTTGTTTCCCCGGAGTTCGCCACTTGAGCGGCTCTTCCGAGCTTAGGATGTCGTTGCGGGATCATGAAAAGTGTAAAAGTGACGCTTCCAACACTCCCAGCTCACTGGAACAATGAGGCTGAGTGGTCTGTTTCCGCGTGTGGTTCCGTTCCGTAGAAATCCCTTCGGGCGTTTGAAGGTTCAAAGTGTCACGCTCGTGAGTACGAGTTGGTTTCCTTTCAAACTCTGGTAGAAGTGGAGTTACATAAGTCGAAAGTTTAGTTCCAATTGTTTTAAGTCGCTCAGTACACGTTATGTGCCTAGGTCTGGAAATTCATGCTTCACTGCTTTGCTGGCAACTTCAGATTTTATCTCTTATATGCCATCCAACAATCAAGACACGATACAGCTCGGTCATACCCAAATCTAGCCCTAGCATTAACCCATTAGAACAGATTTAAGCGGCTTCCGTTGGGTGGCCACAGACTGGCGTGTAATTATCGTCTACCCTTAGCCTTGTGCCTTCTGCTCGGCGCAGGACTATAGGCCGGGAGTCGAAAAAAGTTTGAGAGGAAATTGGGGCTTTACTCGACGAGCCGTTGCCGTTGTTGGCAGGAGTCATCATCATCGGCCGTACGGACAGTTGTAATCCGGAAATCGAAGCACCGATATGGCGCTAATTAGGTCAGGTTTTGCAGGGCTCCAGTTCCAACAAATCCCAAACACAGGAAATACAGTCCCAGTTTTTTGTGTCCCATCCCGAACCGTTTTTCTGTCACGGGCTGGTTAACGACGCTGGTGTCGCAAACGGACCGATGCCAGGGCGCTTACCGTGCGATTGCCGAGGTTTTTCACCTTGCAGTTCAGCAGAACCGTTTTGCCGACCAGCCCCGTGATGTTGGTAGCAACGGATGTATCAAAATAAGGCCCAGTTCCCGGCGTTGGCCACTCCTGGAGGAATTCGGTGCGAAACTTTCTCGAACCACCAGCTAGTTCACCTGTGCGAGAGGGAGAAAAGAAGAGCAGAGGAATTCTTTAGTATGTGTGGCCGTGTAGGAATGGTATGGAAAATGAGATGACGCCCAACCGGAAAAACGGGCCTATTCGCGAGGGAAGAATTTGTGTAATATTCGCCCGCCCGCGCGAAGGTGGGTGATGTTAACAAATTGAAACATTCAACATTTTTCCACAACGCACCCCAGCTTCAGTTGGATGGCGTGCTGGGCCGCGCAGAATGGCGTGCTGGGCCGCGCATTTCGAGTGTTCTGGCATTCCCCGAGTGTCGTGTCTGGCTTATGTCGATAATTCTGCGAGAAGTGGAATTTAAATATTAACAAGTGCCGGCGTGTCCCGTGAGAATGCCAGACTTACACGGGAAACATGCGAAACATACATACGGCCCAGCGCACACCTTGGCGGTGGCGTGGCTTTGGCACGCACCTCTTGAGAGAAGTCATCTTTCGAGGACAGCACAAGTGGAAGTTGTCTCGGCCGTTCCGGCCAACCCGAGGAAAAGTTTCCCCTTACAAACATCTTGGCGCGACAGTTTCGAGCGCTTCTGAATGGCCCAGTGTGTGGGGCCCCGGTTTTAATTCCATGTCGGTCGTGTGATGCGGGAATCCCGTTGACGCTCTAAAATGTTGCAAAATTTTACATAATCACTCGCCCAAACGTTCCTCGCCGGCGGATTGTGTGTCGGCTCTGGAAACGGGGGACACAAAGGCGGATAAGCCACACGAAAAGGACATTTAAAACTCTTGTGAAAAACGGTTTTGGAATCGCATTTAGGAATCAAGTAAATGGCACGGGAAGAGAATTGCTCTTGTAAGTTTATTTGGAAGTTAATTTTCGGAGACAGACGAAGGTTTCCTGTGCCGTGTGAGGCATTTTTAAAAGCATGTAAGACGATCCACGCCCCGCAGCATCCGCATCTTTGTGGGGTGCGAAGCCGTGGCTAGGATTCGTGGTTGTGTCGAGAATGGTGAACCTGACCCCTGGCCGAGGAGGCCGAGTACCGGACGAAGACGATGGTGCACTCGAGAAGACGGAACGAAGGATGCCAAGTCGAAGGATGGAAAATGGCCCGAGGGATTTTACGGGTCACTTACGAGCCGCTGTTCTATCAATCCCGGGATCGGAAAGGTCGCCTAGTTTCAGAGTTGCATTCCGTGGAATGATTGATCTGATTTCGCCCTCATTTACCCCAGCCAGCGGCACCTCAGGCCCATCGATCGGTTCGGGTTCTGGTTTTTTTTTTACGAAAAGGAATTGGAAAAGCGGGCCGTAAGTGAAAAGAGCGAGTAATGGCTAAATGAAAATGTTTGTTATAATTATCATGCGCAACCCGGCCGGAGGTCACGGGGGCCGCCCATCCATCATCGTGCACGATAAGCTCCCTTCGGCCAGGCCACGCTTGACGGGCTCGCCCTGTTCCGGTGTTGAGTCACGAGATTAACATTAAATGAATGAACCGCCCGGCCGCCACCCACCGGGATTAAATCCTGATAAAGTTCGGAAAAACCGGAAAGTGAGGGGCTCGTTGCGTGGCCTTTTAAGGTACTTGGCCCGTTGGCGTGGGTCATCCGACCACCGTGACGGGGGCGAATGTGAACAGTAATTGGAAAATCTCCCGGCATGTGGCGCGGACTTTGGCCGCCGTGAATTTGAATTTGGTCCCGCCCCGTCGGTTATTGGATCGTCGGCGGGTTGGGATTGTTTTTATTTATTTTATTTAAATCCCCCGCCCCACGCCGCCCGAACCCATCGGAGCCCCGGTGTGAGGGTTGAAAGGATTTGCTCCCCAATCTATCGGGGGAAATCGGAAATCTGTATCTTAACTGAATCCGGGTTTTGATGTACAACGTCCTGCCCGGGAGACTGGCGGGAGTAGTTTTTTATCCATTCGGTCAAAGTTTATCGGACCGGTAACGGGCGGTGACATTTCGGCATTTTAAATCTCGCGCATGTTTTGGAACGGATCGGAGGCTTACATTGCATGTGATTAAAATTGCATCCAACGCTCCGCAGGACGCCATCGGCGGAGCTTTTCCTTTTGACAATGTTCCGTTAATGGGGTCCGAGCGGTCCGCGAAAGGCATTATGCAATATTTACATAAATTCAATTTCATCGTCAATTTAAAATTCGTTAGCTTTTACGTCTCTGCTCCCGTGGTTCGATCACTTTACAGTGGTTTAAGTCTTTTTATCAATTGATTAAAAGAGAGACCGATTTATTATTCGACACCCAACTTTGTAGTTGTACCTTGGGAATTGTGGACATGGCGTCAAACTGAATTCCTTCTTACAGCTCATAACCTGTTTCATTTTACAAACTCTGCCCTAGATGTATTTGTAACGTGCAAGGAAACAGTGCCTATCGTGCTGGATATCATGGTTCTACCCGTCTCCTAGCCTGGCCATGGATTGGCCGGTTATGTTCGCGTGACGTAACGAAAAGGAAACCTCTTATGAAACGGCTCCGAAAGGGCTCCGAAGTCACCGCGTTGCAACGACGGATAAAATTGAAAAGGAAATAAGCCACATTGTGGTGTTTCCTGTTTGGGGCTGCCTCAGCCGCAACACAGAGTACGGCAGGAGGATGACAGCTCGAGAACACGACAACGGGTTGGAAGAACCGTTTATATAGCCATGGCCGCTGACCTTTGCAGGAAATGAGAAAACGGGAAATCTCTATAATCTCTCGTATGACGATTGAAAGCTGTTATAATAAGGTTTTTGCCATGCAGCGTTAAGAGCTACGAAAGAGTCTAAACAGTCTTTTGATAATACTCTGTTTAACTTGTTTCGCATAAAACTTTTTGTTTTATTTCATTAAAACAAGTGCCCTTCATGTCGCCTCGTTTGATAGGAAACAGAATGAACATCTGTTTTTAGTAATTCTGTTGAACACTAATTTGCTATCTGCTTATCATCAACAGCCGTGACATGTTGATAGAAGCCCTTGACTGACCCTCAGTTACACGAAGCTCACCCTCTGAATGATGCTTCGTAGCGAAATTAGGTTAGCGTGTCTTAGCCTCAAAGGCGAAGAACTCACCGCTGCAGCAGATTATGTTTTTTTGAAGTATCGTTACCAAACAATGGAAAGTGAAAGATTCCAAGGAGGCAGGTTCGGAATGTGGCCCAGTACGGCTTAGTTCTATCGGAATACCGTGTCGTAGTGTGGAGTAGGTAATAAAATATTTGTGACATAAATTCGCCGACATTTATTATTCATTGCTGGTGCTGCGTTACGCTAAGACAGGCAGAAGTAAGGCAAAACCGATGAGTTGCTTCAAAATGCCTGTCGAGAAGCTGTTGGATTTTTGCTGTGCCCTCGGGAACGGTAATCTGTGTTTTATGCTTGACGAATTTCCTGGTCTTGCCGGGATTTCGTCGTAAGCTCTCGAGAGGATTGCTTTCTTTCGCTCGGTCGCCACGACTTTCAAAAACTACATGTCGCTGATAACACAACTATGCGAAACGTGCCACTGACACTGAAGGCGATTTTGTCCGCACCACACACCCGGTCGGGGGTCGGTTGACATGCACCATAAAGGGCTGCACAGCGAACGACTTTCTTCAGTGAGACCAAGTGGGACCTTTCATTCCACTCGAGCCGGTCCTTTGATGTGTCGACCGATACGGGGAAAAGTACCTGCAGCATCCGGACGTCGTCATCTTTTTCGGAGAGCGCATTATGTCGGTCCGTTTGCTATTTTCCGCATCACTGCGAGTTCCGCTGTTGGGACACGAGTTCGAACGAAAAAAAGTGTTTTTGAAAGGTGACATTAATTGATTTATGTGACAGGCCATTTCCGTTGCACATGTCGCTCTCCGGCTCCGAAGCCACCCAGCCCGAACTCATCGATTACGGCATTACTGCGCGCCATGGTGCAAGGAAGAAACATCCGGCTTCCGGATGCGATCTGGAGTGCAGCGGTGGATATACAACCAGCGAGCAGCCAACAACGGACAGCTGCCCGTGAAGCTGCGGCGGGGACGGGACGAACATCTATCAATCGATTTGGGTGATTTCGACAGATGATTTGGATAGCCGTGCGTGCGTGATTTTCTACCGACGCCACCGCCACGTCGGTTCAAATTTATTGCATTTCACTAATGGATCCACCAGCCTTGCCTCGGTGTATTGAACGCGCACAAAGCCTCGATACAAAGAAAGGAATCAGTTTTGTTAACGGGGACGGATGCAAAAAGTTATGACGACGACCTCCCTCGAGCGTTGATCGTCTTGCGAAAGAGAGAGAGAGCGTACGAAAGTGATAATAAAATATTTCCCGGGATCATGTCAACGAGCCGAGCCTGAGTGCTTAAGACCGCCGCCAAACAGTCAGCCGAAGAAAGTGGAAAAACCCTCGGTCGTGTTTTCGACGAAACCGAAGGAGTTGCCCGGTGGTTGCATCCTCCCATTCACACGATCCATTTAACTCGCCAACCAAACTGATACTAATGGTGGTCGCGTGAGCAAACACGATGTGTCTTGTGCGGTTCGAGCAAGTTCTTTTTCAGTTCAGCGGAAAAGAAAATACGGGGCTACACATGTCTTCAGATATCCGCCTCTCTTCGTAGTGGCCATATGTACACAGAGTTTAAAAGTATCACGACTGTTTCGGAACTCGTTTGCCACACTTAAACCGCCACTGGGGTTGGGTTTTGAAGCTCCCTTCAATTTTCTCAGATCAAAGTGACCCCAAGTTTTGCACGAAAATCCATTAGAAACCCATTTAGAGGGTCACTATGCCTGGGCGCGTCCTAAAGTGGCATTAGTTCACCCGCTGGTGGCCGAATTTGCGTTGATCCTTCGAAAGAAGGGCCTGCTCGTGGTAGGCTCACGGGCTTTGGGCGCTACCCCGATGGACAGCCAGGAAGGGTCAGAGACAATCAAATTACACTTGCCGGGGCCACAGGCACACACCGGCTAAGCCGACGTGCGTTTCTGCGGCGCTTGGGTGAAGTTTCTGCTCGAATGGCATTTTTAATGGCGGGTAGCACGTCACACACTCAGAATAAACGATACGGCAATAATCATAATCATATACAAATTCGCCTCGATCCCCCATAAACTGGGTCGCGGGTTGCCGGAGGTCGCGCCAGAAGTGCCCGGGGGGGCTTTTTGGGAAGGTTTGTGACACCTTTCACGCTGGCTTAGGCAGGGCACCCGCTCCCGACGGGTGAATTGGTGGCGATTTGAACGTCGGCGGGGATGACCCTCGAAATGGAGGTCGAGCTCTGCTCGTATCGCGCCTTTGGCCGCAAACAGACATGGAGGCGCCTGGTCGGGGGTGGCATTTGGCGCAAAGAAAACGGAAGATAATTATTAGGGGCGCAGGTAGAGACCCAATTTTAAACTGTTTTACGGCGCTCATTACACATTCCCGCATTGCTGAGTGCGGAGGTTTTCCAGTACGAATTTACGAATGTGTTTAATTTTTACGGCGTTGTTTGCTGGAACAACACCGGAAAGTTTGTGTGGCAATCTGTTAGGGTCGGTTATTGGCAGCCGAAATCGAAGAGTCGAGTTTTATCTGAGTTGACCCAAGGAGATAATCACCAAAAAGTAACCCTCAATTTTTTGCCAAAAAATCGGACATTTAGTGAAAAAGGTTCCTTTTAGCGGTCGATTCAACAGAGGCGGAATGAAGTCAAAATATTAAATCAAATGAAATGTGAGAAACGTTAAGGTGATAGTATCAATATTTCAAAGTGCACGTGCATGGCCGAACCGAAGCACCGGTTGGCTGTGGAAGACAAAGTTTATTACTTATTGCACACTGAAATGCAGTTCTCCGTTACTTATGACTTGGAAGCGGGTTTCAATTAACTTCCCCGCACAACGCCACGATACGACGAGATGCATCCGTTTTGATAGCAGATAACGGGCAGCGTCAGCCTCGGCCATGAAAGCGATTCTAAGAAGGATGGCGACTATTCAACGGAAAATTTATTCAACCCGTGCCATTGGGGAACGATTTCCGTTTTGAGTGGTTTGTCCTGTGTTTAATTAGTTTTCCAAATTTATGGTTTTACAGTGATTCACAGAAAACGGCTGCCAGCTTTAAGGGTTAAGGTCTTCCTTTCAGACGCCAGTTTACTGTCATGGTGGACGTCGACGAATTGACAGTTTGATGTTTGAGGTTTGCTTCGATGAAGCAGATTCTTCCGTGACGTTGAGTTCAAATAAAAATGACAAGGGTAAAATATTGAACATTCCAGGCTCACTTTAAATTGAATCGTGAACACTCCCAAAAGAGTTACAGAAAGTTACCGACATTGATGAACTAGAAATTAATGGCGATGATGGTATGGCGTCGTCAATACCTATAATGGATTGTATCTCCTCGCCGCCACAGGTTGTAAAACATTCTATTTGTCTGTCCTGTTTTCAACATTTCCAATCAAACTGTATTTACATATCACCTGGCAACAGCGGAACTCGAATCGAATGAAAGGGGCGAATTTATTATCCAGATCCCGGTCCCGGTACGGGTGTGCAAAATATAATAAACCAAAACACGTACCCATAAACCGGGAGCCGGACGTATCCATAGCATGCTTTGCCGGACCCTCGTGCTTCGTGACAATTTTACATATGGCGCTGACGTGGGTAGGTTTGCCACCACTTCTTAACGAACCACACGCAGCGGTAACGATGCACTCAGCTCGCATCGACGACGATCGAGGAGTTTTGGAAAATAAAAAAGGAAACGAAAGAAACTTTGTCGGTGTCCCGAAATTTATGTTCCAAACAATTTCGAATTGATGTTGTCCCATGTTGTTACAGAGCATCACCCTTCGAATGGGGGAGGGCAATCCTTGCCGACCTTTGACGGCACGGGGCGTATAAGCATGAAATTATTAGGAAAAACGAAACAAAAATCATCTCCCTGTGCGACGTGAGGGGGACCTTGCGATAAAACGTATCCATGCGAGGAGTGTCGTGCGTGTTGTAAGAAACCCCCCCCCCCCCCCGGGCCAAGGTCCTTTCGTTTTTGCTATTCGATCCATCCATAGAAAAGGGGCTAAAAAAGCGAACGGGATCCAAATTCATTCTGCTCACTGAGACGGTGCGAAGAACTCGAATGATTTTATTTCTCCGTACGAGCGTCCCTGGTTCGATGGACTTCGGCACCGAACCGTTCACTTATGTTCTCACTCAGACGTCCCTCAGACAACTCGGAGGTACATGTCACCTTCTGAGAAGCGAGCGATGTCGATGGTAGCCGTTTGATAAATTGCGTAATTTCGGGAGTGAGTCGAGTTTATTACGTTTATGTCTGAGACATTTTCATCGTGTCCCTCCGTGGGACGGGTTGGAACAGTGCGAGGTTCGAGGTCGAATGGAAGGCGATGGTTCATTGCGCAAGAAAAATACTTATCCCCAGCAGAACGGGAACCAGCAGCCGGGTCCGCACGCCGGAGAGAAGTCATACGAGAGAAGAGATTTGGACCAACCGACCGGTGGGTGGATGGCGCAAACGTCGGAAAGATGTTTTATCTCTATCAATTTTGTTTGCCCCGATGGAAGGACGTTGTTGTGTACACGTTGCTTTCTTTGGCCCTGCGCCTAACAATACGGATATATTTCTGGATTCGGTATCGGAAATGCGGGACATTTTGGTGGCAAACATTCGGGGAAGAAACATCCGTCCGTCCGAGAAAAGAGCAACCGAACGGAAGGCGGAAGCGGATCCGATATTGGCCGTATTTTTAGAGAAGGTTACTGCAAAGCTTTTACTTACCGCTTGGCTCCGCTTGGCTTCCCGCGTGACCAAACGGGTCCCTAGGGAGCTGCCGGTCTTCGAAGTGGTCTTAGTTAGTGAGTGGATGGCTTGATTTTTATGAGACCCACTTCCGTCAGACGAAGCGAGGGTGCGCCAAAAGGTTGATCGAGGTTGGTGCCGTCAATTTAGAGGTAAACCTTGAATCGGAAGGCCCTCACGACAGGCGGGCTTACCGCACGGATTTACTTATGAAAAGTCCAACAAACAGACAGAGCGATTGTCAACTTTATCATAAACGCTGCTCGTTATCATAATGGTTTTATTGGCGGCGGGAATTTGTTTGATTGGCGCTTAGTGGCGCGGGATTGACAGAATTAACAACGGGATAAGCTTATGAATGGTTGATGCGACATAAATTGTGACGCTAAATCGGGCATTGTTAAACACAATAGGACTCTAACCAACACGGTTGAAGTTCGCTTCATCTTTTAACAATTATAAAATCCAATTAACCACCGCCACCGCCATTTTAATTCTATTGTTGTTTGCTGATTAGTTTAACGGCCGAACTCAACCGGAACCGGAGTTAGCGAACGGAGAAGTAAAAACAACAATGTGATATGATTCGATTTTTTAATTAAAATGTTTTGCACAAAGCGAGCTTAGCGGTAGGTTTACGGTGTCTGGTTTGAATTTTTTGTGAGACGATTGTCGCGCCACTTTTCGCGCCGCTTCACAGGAAGTGCGTACGCAAAATGCTGGCCGTGAAAACAATTTTATAACAACAAATACCACGCACGGTGTGTGTGTATGTGTGTGGTTTGGAAAATACTTTATTCCTCCCGACCCGACACCCCGCTGAAGTTGATGAGGGAAGCGATGAATTTTATATTTTTTACCTTCACTCAAACCGGGGTTTTTGCTGCCCCATCGTCAGTGGCACTCTATGGATTGATGTGGTTTTGTGGCGCAAGTGGTCATTTGCTCGTTCCTCGTCCTTCGTGGTAATCCCACAATGCTTCGAGCGATGTTCTATTGTCCGGGCGTTGCGAGCATGAAAACGGAGCGGCGGAGTGCTTTGAATGCTTTAAACTCCGATTGAAAATGTTTAGCTTAAGCACTTCAACGAGGTGCATTGAATTGAAATCATAATTCCTGTCAGGCAACGAAATTGTATGCAAATTAAAACCGCACTGGGGAGAAGAAAACAATCGAACGTTGCCGGTTATGGACTGTTACTGCCGAATCTGTGTTTGATACACCGTAAATCCCAAAAACTAGATGACTTAGTGGTCGTAGCCAAAACTCGAGCACGGCTGCGGCGAGAGCCGCAGGACATTAAGCTTGTTAATATTTTGGCCTTATTTAAATGTACCATAAAATCACCGGCGAGGCGGACCGGTGCGGAGTGTAGGGATAAAAAAACAACTTTTTTAATGAGATTCCATTGCTTAGTGCTTAACTTTGTTCTCCGCCTTCGCGGAGGGGGCACCTTCGGTAACAATGGCCCACAAGGCCCCTATTGGTGTTTGGAAGTAAATTTCATAGACATCCCGTTGGGCGAGCTAGTCTCGGCGCGGCTTTCGGAAGTTATTCGCTTGTCGTAAATTAGAGAAAACGATAAAAATCCTGAAGTTTAGTTAACTTTTTAAACCCTCACCAGGGTCCCGGCGCGCAACTTACTTTCTGGACACTTGGATCCGGACATAATGTGGCGGCGAAGGTGGTCATCGTCGCAGGACACCGCAGGACGATGGGCGGTGACCCCATTGTGTGCGGAGTCGAACCGGGTGAAAGTTCTGTATGAATGCCTCGTTACCGGTACTAGTCGTAAAACGGTCCGGCGGGGTGCCCCGTCGTCATTCGACTTCTTCGGCAGTTCGGCGATCCGGGGTTGGTTGGCGAAAGGAATTTGGAAGCCGGTGGACGGCGGCGTGTCTTTTAAATGCGTTGCGACAACCGACAATTGATCGCCTCGGGATCGTGCCGTGAGCGGTGAACTGAGGAGCGAAAGGTTACTCCTACGTTACTCTTCGAAATATGGCGCCTTCCAGAGGTTTCTACTAGCCGCGAATTTGCTCCCAACAACGCGGCCGCAGGAGCGACAAGTTGTCCCTGGAGCAGTGTCAAAAGTTAATGAAACATAATGAAGTTAGTACCGGTTTTTTTTGTGGTTGAACCATTTATCAACAAGCTTTAGAAGTTGAAAGAGAACTTTTCTGCGGGTTGTCGGAAATCTTTATCGGCCTGGGCTAAGAACATTGACAATAAATCATGATAAAGAAAATTTGAAATTTTGTCTTCAGGCCCAATTCGCTTGCCTCTCGTATCGATCCGCAGAATAACATTTTTAGTTATTGGCGGCTAGCGGAGTTTTAGATTATATAAATAAAACTTTTCTCATTACTGTTAGCTATGTTTGTAGGTTTGTTGTGCCTTTTAGTTTTCCCAGTTACGTTTGCTTAAAAATTTTATTTCAATAATTTCTAGGGAAAACCTGTGCCGGTGAAAACCCACTGAACCAAGATGATTCCAATGCTACAAAGCGATCATCTCAACCTGATAAACTCAATAACGTTAGGAAGGATTTCCGTCGCGACACGGTAAGACCACCGGGACCTGGTGGGCAGTGAATCGAATCATGTCTAAACATACTACGCCGAAATAAGAGCAACAACCTGGCTGGCGGGAGACTGGAGCTAAAATTTAATATTATTGATGCCTCGTGGACGTGGGAGCGTCCAAAGTTCATTGTTATTTTATTTGTGCAAAGTTGATCCTGCTCCGCCAGGACCGCCCCGCGGCTGCCCTATGACGGGTCAACAGAGTGCACACGAGCCCTCGGTGCTTGGGGTGTGTGTTTGTGCAAGGTTTTTCTTTTTTTGTAGAGAAATTCAACAATTTTTCCCTGCTCGCCGCTCGAGGGTCGTAAAGTGAGCCAAAGCGGTATAGAGTATGATAAACATCATCACATATTTTGTGATGGATGGAAATAAATTTTATTTGGCGTAAACTTTCGACGGAAAATTTACCGCTCATTTCCAGCTTCCGTTATCTGCACTGCCGTGCACCATCGGCGCTCATATAAAAGAATACGTACGTGGAGCCGGCATCGGAGCGGGTCGAGCTGGCCAACCTGGGTGGAGGATTTTTGCAAATTTTCTGTTCAAGTTTCATCGGGCATGAAGCGCACCGTCTCTCCACCGCCGACACCGCCGGAACTACCGGAAAATCAAAAGCCCACGTACCCGGCGAGAAGAAAGCCGTCAAATTTTGCTTGCCAATGCAGAAAACGTAAAATTGTCATCGCCGGAACGCCAGGCCAGCAACTTTTTAGGGCGCCTCACTGACTGCCGGGTCCTGGTGCTGATGATGATGCTGATGGTTGCTGTGGAAATCGGCACGAGTGCACGTTTTGAGATTTGCACACATGTTACTACATTCCGGACGCTTTTGACGATCGGAATATCGCCGTCGTAACACACCGGGGTGCTCCGTGCGAAGAACCTGTACTCGGCCAGGTTTGTTGGTTAATTTTTTTGCCTTTGCCGGGCAGAATAAAACGTGCCCTGCTGATCTGGCAACAAAAACGGCCGACGGTTGGGACGGTGCAAAGCAGAAGAAAATCGAATGACAATGATTCGGGCCCTGCGTGAGCGTGGCTCATTTGGCTGTGCCCCATCGTAACCAATGGCAACGGGCACAAAAGAAAGAAAAGTCGTTCATACGCATTTTCCTCGCATTTGGCGGGAAAAGTCCCGAAGGCGGAATGGTGGAAATGATTCGAGAGCGTACCAAATACGCAAACAGCATATACCGTACGTACAATTACCAAATGGAAAGTGTAAAATTCGTTCAACTCGGATGCTGGCAAACTGGGAACGAACGAGACCACAGGGCAAGTGGGAAAAACACCTCGTTTGTAAGTGCACGGATGTAGGGCGGTTTATTGGCGGAAGTTCCCGAGAGATAACATTGGCTGAACAGTGTTTTCGTTTGGCTTGTGTATTTTCCGTCATTTGGATCGAAAAAAGCGTGTGGTTGGGACAGGCGCGATAAGCAAAAGAAGCGTGACCGAGGAGCCTAATTCGATATCGTTCGAAGCAAAAAATTTACCATAAACGAACCGAAGAGGGACAGTGAATAGATTCAGGTTCACAAGAATGGAAAGCTTTTGCGATTCAAAAGCTATTTAGGAGTACCGAAGGAAAATGCGCATGGAAGTTTGCTAAACGGAGTCCCATCTCCAGTGTTCGGCTTCAAAACTACTTTCACCCAAGGCTCCCAAGTTAGCTAACGGTAACCATAGAAACCAACCCTCTTCTCAGCACAATCAAAGCAATCAACATATAGTTTTCCCGCAGACAAGGGTTGACATGTTATTCGACAGCTGACAAGGGAGCACCATTTTAAAGCCCACAGTTTCACCACGTTACTTAATTTCGCATAAACAAGTTGGCGCTAGCCCGACCCCGAATGCGGTATGCTATCTATCGCTTCAGGTTGAACAGGTTTATACTTTAGTTTTAGTTAAACAACCGTTTATAGCCGGAGCAACGCACTATAATGAGCCGTAAAAACCTCTCACTCAGTGAGACAACTCAAATTTTGTGAACCGAAGTGTCAAAGAAAATTAGATAATTCAATATGTCCAACTGTTGATATGCGGCGGGCGAGATGCTATCGTCTGTGTTTTGCTTGAACGAGGTTTTTGGTTTCGTGGCTGAAACAATAGACACTCCTCTGCCAACATCATCACTCCTTTTGGCTGATTTCGGGGCCGATAGTAGTGCATTAAAAAGTAGGATCACTTGCGAAAAGGGGCACCGGTGATAACAGTTGTCAAAAAGCTTCACAAGCTGTCGACAGGCTATGAAATGGAAAAATTTTTTTTTTGCACAGCTCGATGGAAGCACGATGGTGGACATTAAAAGATATGCTGTCTCATTATGAAGAGCAAATATTGCCAACTGTCGGCGTTCGGTTTTTATATCACAAAAAAATGGACGACAGATTTGTGCTCCCGTTCCGACGGCGCCGTATCGGCCAGTGACAACCACATGTCCGAACAAAAGTTTACTAAACCAACGCATTACACCGGAGGCCAAGATTCAACAGTTTTACGAGCAATAAAACGGAACGCCTCGGCCGCTTTACAGCGGAAACCGGATCTTTTCGCAGCCGCAAAGACAGCAAAGTTTTGATGGAGCAGCACCTAACTGGTTTCACTTTAAATATGATGGTGGGCCCGAAAAACATAAACATAGACAATTAAATAGTTATTTTATGTTTCATATTGGTATAAAGACTGTGTGACTGAGGGTGTTAAAAAGTGAGATTTATTTTGTGCTACTTTTATTAGCACAATGCGTGTGGCTTCGCCAGAAGGGAATTGTGTATCAGTGGAAACTCCATGCCTTTTTAATAAATATTTTCTCTCCGCTTTAATCGCTCCATTGCCCGGGCTGCTTGGATAAAAAACAAATGGATTGCAACAAATGGAGCAAGTTGTAAAAGCTTTGCAACTTATTTACGCACCGGTAACCTGCAAAGCGCCGTGCTGAACAGGCAGACAAGCTGTAAAATCCAACCCAGCTCCCTAAGCATTAGCCTAATGGATGGGCGTGTAATTTGTAAGACTTTTCGATACAGTTCGAAGGATCAGCATGATATTTTCCGTTCATTCATCAAAGAACCCGGAAACGGTATTAGGGGATAAAGTGGAACAACTTCTGCATTAGTTCGACGAGGGTGTTAACGTGGCGCCCTTCTTATCGAACAGACAGTTCAAGGCACAAGATTTGCGCAGGATGGATTTAGGTTTGGTGTTAAACAAGCCCAACAGTAGAGAAATTAGTTTTACTAAAATAGTCAGAAAAACACTTAATCCTGGTTGGTGAACGTAAATCATCGAAACCATGGTGACCGCACCTTGCCGAATGGCGAACCGTTGCGTAAGACACATGGCACACTATGATGCTCGGAAGTATGGCGGATACTCTTTACTAATCATCACAATCACGTCTCGAGGACATCGGTGCTTATTATTTATTCCGTCGTTGATTATTTTTCCGCCCGGAGGATCCGATGGAACGTGCCATCGTTCGGGTCTTCGAGGTACGTCCGTTGGGCTTTTCGGTGGTTTCTTTTATCCGCACATCGGCTGCCCGTCTGCCCAGGTACCTGGGGCCAAGCCCTAACCGTCTCGAGGGTAAAACCCTTGTTATGGGAAGGTTAGTGAGTAGTAGGGAAATAAATTTATCACGTCCATCGAGAAGTCCATCGTTAAGTGGTGTTACGGACGAAACTCGTGAAACGAACACACGACCTGATAGACTACCGGAGGTCCTTGTGGTGTATTCCGTTAACCAAGGTCATATTGGCTTGGGCTGTGGCCGTCCGAAGCGCCCGGCCCGTATGTGTTTAATTAATCGCATTATCCTGACAGAATTGCTGCTGAACGATGACGACGCAGCCGCAAGAATTGCGAACTGAAGTTTCCGATGAATGATGGGACACGGATTCCGTTTTATGCCTCGAATCGGTTGACCGGTGCTGCCCGAGATTGCATTACCTCTTCGTTACAGCAGGCAATAGATTATCATCAACTATATTTATTTCACTGGCTCGCCGGTATCCTTTATCTTTGAGCACATTACTCATTTTTGACTAATGCACGGCCACGTGAGGGATTGTGTTCGGGTTGGCTGAAATTGATCTGCCAGAATGGATGTAATTACAACGAAAGAGGCTTATCACACGTGTAGCTTGGTGACTTATTGTACTGCTTTATCTTACTCATGAATTTTCGCGCGTTTGTAGTTTACCAATATTGTGTAGAGTATTTTTTCTCATCTTTTTCTCTGCCCAACACGTGCCACTTCCGTTCCATCTACGTTTCGAAGGCATACGCCGCAACATGTTTGCTGATGAGCAGTGGCTTCGCGCTCCGGCTCTCCTACGATGCCTGAAGCGCCGTTCCGTTGCCTTATTGGCAGTCGATAACTTTATTTGCAAATTCGATGCTTCCTTTTCGGTGCTGCCATTTCGAGAATTCGAGATGCCCACAAGATGCCCGGGCGCACACACGGCTTTCAGCTGGCAAGAAGTTAGTGGGCGATGTTTGGCAAAGATGTTTTTGTAAGCCGCCAAAGGGCATATCGCTTTCCTGCGAACGATGCGACATTTGTTTTACTTCCTAATCCAATTCTCGAGAAGTTGAGGCTGGGGCAGAGCAGCGCAAATAGTGCTCAAATGCTCAGCTCCGTGAAGGCAAGCTTGAAGGTCGCCGAACGATGGAACGGATCCGAACTATCCGATGGAATATTTGCAAGTTAAAGAACTTTATGGTGGAAAATATGTTTAAGTAACACGACTGCAAAATTTACCTAAAACACACCAAATGCAGGCTGGTGGCTTATAATTAATCACAATTATTAGTTGTTTTAGCTATCTGTTTTAGATCCCGTGTTATGTTAGTCCTTTTCCGAGCGGTGCAATAAATCAATGATAATGGTATTGACTTTATCAACGAATCGAGCTGTACGGCTGTGAACGAACCCGACGCAGGATGCGGCAAGGATGGAACGGTCGGAACTGGAACAAAGAGTGAAGATGAGAAGACAGTTTTTTTGGGCCAGCTCCGAGGACCTTTCACAACCATTCGAACCATTCGGTGGGTATTTCGCTCGAGCAGCCCAAGAAAAGCTTTGAATGATTAATTATGATTCGACGACGATGAAGTCTAAACATCGACTCACGGGGTCGGTATCTTTAGCTTTCATGACTTTGGGGTCACTTTGTTCGTGTGTTCGTGGAAACGCAATTTTCATGTCGAGAAAATTAACCCCAAATTTTCCGAAGTGGGCGCTACTCGTTAAGGGAAAACTATTTGTAGCGTTTCCTTAACATTGTGAGAATCGGTTCTGAAAGTTTACAAGAGTGCGAAGAGAAATTGAAAGTGGACCGAGCGACCGATCACTCACTGTGGTTGCTCCGGCATCTGCAAAAAACAAGGGACAGGATACGAGATGAAATCGAAATGCTGGTGCCCTATTTTTGCCAGTGGCAGTGGTCATCAATTTCCACTCAGATTACGAAGCACACCATCAATTATAATCCCAGCGTCCCAGTGGCGCTTCGTGGTGGCCCCTAGCATCGGCCGCCAGATGACGATCGATTACAAGCACTTGAAAGCTGGAAATGCTTCAAACTTTGTGGCCACATTGTGAGCGAAATGAATTCCGACAGGCAGCAGCAAGGAGCAAGCGATAGTCGGAAAAGAGTTGCCGGAAGTTTTTCTGCCATTCCCGCGGGGATCCGACGGGGCAGAGAGGCGAAAGAACCGCTTGTGGTGTGGCTTCCGTCGTTTGGCTTGTTTTGGACCATTTTCAAATTCACAACTTCCGCGCCTCGTGACGGGCTGCGTGTGTGGCCCTCGTTTGTTGTTTGCCGGGCCCCCATCGGTCGGTCGGCCCATGGCCCCTTATCCGATCGCATCATGTTGGATGTTATCCAATAAATCTTTCAGAAATCAATTTTGCGCCCCCTCTTCCCGGGCGCACCGAAAATTGAGTGAGTTCCTCACGCGGCCACGGAGCAGACGGACCGTGGCTAAAAAAACTTCTTAAAACACTTTTCATCTTCGGCGGCGCACAGAAAGTCGGGCTGGTTCGGGCCGGCCCTGCCGTCCACGCCGTGAGGAGTTGCCAAGTGATTTCCGTCTGATAGATGTGGCTTAATGTGGTTGAAGTGGAGTTTTTGTATGCTCGATGCCTCTTCTCGCTGTCTCTCGGCTTTCGTTACGTGTCCCCGTGTGTCGAGCAACCGGAAATAACGTTCTGTGTGTTTGTGTCAGCGGTCGCCCACTAAACCGGGAGGGGGTGGTGGTCGGGTGAAAAGGTTTTCGGAAGTCGAAACAATATTGTTCGGTTACGGTAACACGACGTCATGATGGTTCCATATCTTTTAAGGTTATGTGGCCTTTATCCGATCCGGCTGTGTATGAAATAAGGAGGACGGCCGGGCGAGGTCCCAGGAATCCAATTTTAAACAATGACAAACGGTTATTTAAAAGGATATCCAAGAAGTTGTGCCCGCTAACAAGGCAGTAACATTAAATTGTCTCCATTGAGCAGCGGCATGTTTACTACACGTTTATTGTTCCACGAATTGTTCTCCTAGGGGTTCACTTCCGAGATAGCATTGTTTCAAGGCGCACTCGTCTCGTCTTACGCCGTTGGCTGTTCCACGAACCGTGCACCTCGTTCGGGTACCGGTTGATTACATTTTCAATGTTGTTTTCATACTTCGAAGTCGACCACATTATGGCCATTTGCGAGAAATTGTCATCACACAGACCGGATTAGGGCCCGGGCAATCAGCAATCAGGCGGCTGGCTGGTTTATTGAATAATATTTATGCCAAATTTATGCTAAACTCGATTTATTCCTAATTTCGGAAGCCCGCATTTAGTTGCTACTGTAAACAATCGATTCCGCGCGCACCCGGCATTTTCTAATAATGGATCGATCGATGCGGGATGCAGTCGTGCTTTATGTTGAATCGACGTCGAAATGTCGGAATGGCCACTCGGTCAGAGTTTCTTGATTGGAGAACTCCGTTTGTGCCGATTTATTCATCCACAAAAGTGGTGCGGTGGGACTTTGGGACCCCTTTTCGCACAACGCTTTGGCAGCGTATTAGATTAAGGTATATGATAAGCGTTCGCCCGGCGATCGGTTTTTGGCCACAAAACTGAATTAGAAGTTCGTTTCGAACGCGGCTTGGTGGCGGCTCGCAGGTTAGCCAAACGGTGTTGGTGTTGAAGGACTGTGAAAATTGAACAAAGGATTGCCCCGGATAGCACGCGGCGGCTAGCGTTAAACGGAATTTATTCTCCAGACCCGGAAGACTTGGACTCGTAGTTTGGCACTATCTGGTGCAGTTTCTTAGACTCCCGCCTGCCCCGAAGACGGCTGCTGATTCACTTCCGTATCGCGGCGTAGCATCGGAGGGCTCGCCGGGCACGATCGGTATTAAGACCTTTGGGGAAAATGGCTCGAATCGAATAAATAAAATCCACTTTAATGTCTACCAGATATCAGATCATCAACCGGGGGTTTTGTTCCTTGCGCGCCGCTGTACACACCCGGGACGCCCGGTGCCGAGGTTGTTTATGCGTTCTGGAGAGCGTAGGTCTGGCGCTGTTGAAACCAGGACGAAGCATCCTGGCTATTAAGTGGGTGGCGGGTGCTTTGGCGCCGTTTGGCCGTTGCAAAGAATGCCCGTGGCCCCTTCCGTGGCCCTCAGAGAGCAATCCAGCCGCGCGCCCAAAATTGGTTTTGAACTTTTTGCGTGCAATTCGTTATGTGTGGGCCGCGGCCGTGTGAAGTACCGGGGTTCTCACGTTTCGCTTCAGAAGTTATTTGGCCCCGCATTTCTTATCTCGTGCCGCTTGCCTCTCAACGATACGTGTGTATTGAAAGGGGGGAAAAACCAGACCGAAACCCAAGATCTCTCCGCGCCAGATAACATTGTTTTTCCCCCGTGTGGGTCGTTAAATTAATCCTTCTTATTAATGGTTACGGCCGAAAGGAGAAGGTCACTGCAGGAGAAAAATTGATTTGCTGTTTGATTTGATTAAAAAGCAAATTTGTCCAATACTGTTTTTAAAAGGGTACAAAAGGTTCTCTTCCGTTCGCGGCGAAGTGAGTTCCAGTCGCCACGGCCAGTTAGAGGCAAACTCTCCAGAAACAACTTTAAAAACTTTTCGGCGAGCAATTCGGTGCCGGCTGGGTTGACAATCATTTACCATTTTATGCACAATTTGGAACAGAGAAAAGTTTTTTTTATTCATTTGACTCTCCTCTTTTGTTGATTATCTGTCTCTTTACGGGTCCCGAGGGGGCCCGAGGAGCAATATTTTCACCATTCATCTGCCTGCCTTCGAGTTATGCCCGAGCTGGGCCACTATGAGTGCCTTGGATGAGACACGGGGGGATGCGATTGTCATCGGCTGTCCCTGTGGGGTAAAAGAAATAATGAACTGCGATCCATTATCACTCGGCAGCGAAGGACCACCGCATCAATTAAGCAGGTCAGCTGCGGAAGTCTCTCCCGCCGGGGTCAAGTTGTTTTCCCGCGGCATCTGCACCGCGGCAACGTGTTCTTTGTTAGGGCCGAACCATGGACAAACTCAAGTTTCTAAGTCAGAACTGGGAAGCCTGTCCGGGCCGTGACCGTGCCGTGGTGGGGCATAAATTTAGGAACTCAAGAACGGTATGTAAATTCGCGGGGCGAAAAATGATTCTCCCTCGGGTGCGTTTTCGAAATCAGGAAAAATAAATTGACCCCGCGGCTGGAAGCGGCTTCATAAATACACGGCCCCGGTGCCAATTAGGCTGAACGAAACGCGAGGAAACTTTTGGCGAAACGCCGGCCATAAGTCGATCGGCGACGTCGACGATAAGGCTTTCCACGTCTCGGCTTTTACGAGCCGAACTTGGCCCCAGAAACGTTCGGTGAAAGCGATGATAAGCGACCTACGCCAGGATCCACGCACAAGAACGCCGCAGATTAAAACTTCGCCTTACCGGAAGTGGCCCAAAGGGGCCACTGCCGGCGGGCGTTACTTATCGCGCAGCTTGTTGGTTTATTAGTTCGTATGCTCGTGTGCTCCCGAGACACTACGGCACCGATAATGGACTGCGGATAAAGTCACAAAGTTTGACGGGGCGTACAGGATCTCGTTCTTATCTTGATCCGGCGTTCCGGCGTTCTTTTTCCTTCTGCCCTGGGCTCTGCGTCGATAAAGATGTCGCTGGCGTCCGTGCGGGTTGTTCGTTTGGCGATTCAATAATCATCGATGGGGCGTCGCTGATTAGTTTGCGCGGAAAGGGAACAAACACCACGACAAAGTGCCCCACAAACAATCGTCGTTAACGCATCACGGGAGCACCAGGCTAGAGGCAAAACAAAAACACGTCACGGACCGTTTGGCGGATTGTTTGACCATCCGTAACCGTAGTCCGTAAAGCCCTTTCCACGGTGTTAATGGTTCGCTTGAATCAATTACCATCGCGTTACGCCTCGGCTGCCGGGATGCGTCGGAATGATTTACACACTTCCGCGATTATGCGAGCTCTTCCGGCTCCGGCCAAAGCCGAGGCAGTATCCACAATTCATCCCCGAACCCGGCCCGGGTACTCCCGGGTGGAGCCACCGGGCTAAATTAGCCGGCAACAAATTCCATAAATTCAAACGATTCACGACTGTATTCATCATTTCCGTCATCATCCGAGCGGCCCCCCTCAGAAACCGACCGAGAGACCGAGATCCCCACAGTGGAGGCCAACTAGGCGGCGGCTATTCGGCGAGGCTTCGCACAAACGTGTCGAGATCATTACGATAGATCATCATGGCGTTCATTAAATTAATGGTTCCGCATGTGAGCCTTGGAACCGTCGGCTCGGCCACGCCGTGGCCGCGGCCTACGAAAGGTTCGCCCGCTTTTTCTCTCCGGCTCTGGCTTTGGCACATCCCTTTTGGGTCAGTTTTGGTTGCCGGGCTTCTTTCGGGGCGAAACAAAAGGTGCTTTCTGCGCCCGGCAAAGGCCACAGAGCGATAGAGATAGGGCGGAAGGAAGGATATACGCATGAACACAGCATTTGCAGGCACGAGCCAGAATGCGGTCCGGTGTCGGGAATTCGTTCCGAGCCTGGTTCCCACCCCGTGGTTCCGGTTGTGGACGAAGCCAGGAAGCGTACGGGAGCCAGCAGGGAGCAAAGAACAATTATCCGAAAATTATGGCCGTAAATAAATCATAATTATATCCCACTACTCATCGTGTGGTCCAGGGAAACGTGTTCGACGGTGCGTCGGTCCTGTGCGGAAAGGTGACGACGCTGAGGCTCCTCGTGCCCGTTGCGGAGTGCTCCACATTTGAATAGCTAATTGTACGGAGATGTTTGATCTTGGTGACACAGGAGTAGAAAAGGAGCAAAAAAGTGTAACAAATCAGTTCATAGGTCACTCTCGGTGCTGCCAAGAGGATCGTGGAACTAGTGGTCGTAAATCCGGCTTTCCGTAAGTCGCGCTTATTGTGTTCGTTAGTGTGTTTATCGGATTGGGGCGAACCATTATCCATAACTCAGCGAAAAGGGGCCCAAACGGTCGGGCAGGTCTCCTGAATATTTGAAGGCGAGCATTCCGAAGTATTTATCATTCCTCCGTGCGTTCACACTTATCGTCATCGTGGTTACTCGTTGACCTGCGGTCAGCATACAGTAAGTCCCGCGTCCTCAGGAATGCCTCCGAAGGCGGCTGGTGGGTTTATCGAGGCAGAAAGTGGATTAAATTTGATAATAAAATATGGATTCTTGAATTTATGACCTGCAATTTAGCGGGAGCCTTAAAAGAATCGATCTTTTGATGGGGCCGTACGACTGCCCTCCCTCGAAACAGCAATAGTTCTTTGTCTACGATTGCACATTGAATTGATGTTTTATGGAGAAAAACGGAGGAAACAACACCTTCTAGTAAACGCCTGATTCGACTTTTGTGATAAATTATGAAAAACTAGATCCATGAAGGCGACGTGATGTGAGAATAGAAATGGCTTTTGTATCTAAGGCAGGAAAACAAAACAATCTATGTTTCAAAAGCGATAGGAAACGAAAGAGCATCTCTCTGATGGCGAAAATAATTTGTAGGTAACTTTTATGAATGTAGAAATTTCGAAGGTGTGTTTCTAAAACAAGCCATTCTTGTAAATTGATTAATTTATAGAAGCACGGGGAAACGGGTTCCCTCTGCCGATCGGATTGTACCCCGAGGTTGGGTGAGTATTAATAATTCATAGCACTACGAATACTTTGCGAATACTTTAAGCAAATTTGCCAGCATCGCGCTGGACTCTGGAAAACTTTGATGGGAAGAATTTCGTAACGTTGAAGATACCTCACTCGACCGTCAACCAATCTCTCGGTGGAAGTAAAGGAAATCGATCCCAGTAAAATGTCTTCCCCGGGGGGCGGGAGCCCAAGGTTCGTGTTCGAAAGACGAGCCTAATGGTTTAACATTCCTGCCGCAACGACGCCATCACACAGTAGAAGGGAGCGGAGAAAGAAAAACAGAGCAGAGCATCGGAAACATTGCATGGCCGTACTGAGCGCGATCTGTGTCAAGGATCGCGGTGGCTTTCCTATCGTGCGGATTTTTGCCCGACGTTGCCCGTGAAACACGGGGGCTTCATGTTGATTGCACGGGGAGGGCAATTGTTGAATCCGGTTCGTTGTGCCCCTCCAGGGCCTCCGCCCGCGAGACGGAGCGAGATCGCATCGACGGTCGCCGGAAGTAGTTAAGTAAACTTGCATGTTTGTAGCGAGTATTTTTGCTATTTCTCGCAGCAGGAAGTTCCTGTAGCGTGCAATGAATTACTTTGATTCAAATCGTTGACCTGCCTGGATAGCGTTGCCGCGTTGAAGCCGGGGCGTAGGAGACAATGGCAAGTGATTTAGCACAAAGCCTTTTTAAAGACACGCCTTTGCTTTAATTGATAACAGAGCAGGAACAGTGGGACCACAACGAAGGAATGTTTGTAAACGTTTCTATGCTCAGAATACGGGCTTCAAAAACCCATAGCGGTCGATTTTCCGTTCTGTTTTCCGAACAGCTTTGTGCCGAAATTCAGTAAAAAGTATTCTCCGTGGGTTGGATAAATATTTTCCCCGTGACAACTCAGGTGAAAAATGGCCCCAAGCAACGGTGAATCTCGTGCACGGTACGTCCTGTTGTTTTCTCGGGCCAGCGACGCAGAGCTAGAAGAAAGGATTTGGCTGTCCCACCAACATGGATCCACAGAGAACCACAAGGCGAAGGGTTCCGTCGTCCCGATGATAATAATGATGGTTTCTGTTTTTCGCTCGTGTTCAACGGATTCTTTCGCATATTTCGCTTCGTGCCAAAACACGATTTTGCAAGTGTATCGTCGGGCAATGGACTGCTGCGATGTGCAGCGGATGAATGTATTCAACCCGCAAGGAGGCGTCGTGTTGTTGGCTTAAAGAACTGTCAAGACTAGAAAGCGCCGTCGAGTGGAGCCGTCGTTGATAAAGCAGACACGACAGACGAAACGGTCGGTCTCGTTTGGTTTACTTTTCATAACAAAAAGAGAAACATCGTAAACTGCTTTTAAAGCGTGATGCTGTTTGCTTTAAAAGGTAGAAGAAAAGCACCGCATGAAAGGCGCCGGCACACAGGAGCAACCCGCAATCTGTAATCACTCATTTGCGAGATAGCGTTAACTTCCTAGAACCTTTCAGGTAAGGACACGTTCGGCGTTTGGGAACCGTTCGGCAAAAAAGCCTCGGCGTAATTAATCACGCAATTTTTAGATTAACCAGGCAAGAAAAGTCAAGAGTTAGGGGCCTGAGTAGAAGCCATGTGAGGGTATCGTTAGAACTGGCCCTTTCAGTGAATTTTAACAACAACTTTATTCCTAATCGAAAAGGTCAGTCTCCTAAACGGGTTCCAATGATTTATGGTATTCTCCCGACAGGACAAAAATACTTTGCCCGACTTACACACGAAAATGTTATAAGCAATCGCTCTACGCCATTTTCCAGAAAGGACACCAAAAGTATTCGTCGCAGTTCAGATTAATCTCCCTTTTCCGGGTTAATGGACCTGTAGATTAATACTTTATTGTGGCCACTACGGCAGTATTACGTTAAAGTTCTTCTCCTAGAATGTCAGCACAGAGAATGGAGTGACTTATGTACATTTACCAGTGTTCTCAGGCGTAAAAGAAATTTTATTGGCATTCAAATTAAGTAGCCGCTTCAGGCTGTGGGCGGTCCCACAGTTTGGCCACTGACCCGGAAGAAAGTTTTTAATTAACAAAAGAGGGACAAAGAGAACCAGCTTAGCCGAGCGTAACCCGTAAACGGTACTTGCTTGCTTACTTGCTGAACTTGAAGCGGTAAGTGTCTTTTAATCTGGCCGGAGAACAGCGGAACCCTTGCTCCGGAAGCCAGTGGCTTGAAATAGCTCGTGAAGATGTATTTCAGCCGAGCCGGGGGTGTTGTAACCGGTTTGCGCTGGGAAAGGATTCAATGTGCTCCGGTCTCCGGTCTGTAGATCCGGTCACCAGAAGCCTACGCAGAAACGTAGGCAAAAGGTTCATTAAACAACTGAACAGGGCTCTAGCGTTACAACACGGCGATCCCTTGGCGAGCCTAAAAGTGGGCCCGAGCTTTCCCGTGACGTGAATGGGAGGAAAATATGAATGTTTTATTATTCCGGGTTCCCCGGGAGGTTTGCGGCTCATCGAAAACAATTTAGGCTGAATTTGACCGACGTCAAATTAGGTAAAATTTGAAAATCGAATTAGGATGTTGCATCGACCGGACTTTGTGATTTTCCCGACGGAGATTCGTCTGATTTAATAAGTTGATACGCTGCCCGTTTTCGGAGAATTTAGTGGACCAAGCCATTGCGTTTTGCACAAATTCAATTTATCCCAATAGTGTGCCCGTTCGGAAAAGGGAAAACCGTAGGCCATTCAGAATTGTACGCACCACTTTGTGGAGGAAAAATCGAGAAAAGCTTAATTGTAATTCGTTCATGCGTCATGAAAAGATGGTGCCATGTTATCGTCTTCTTTCTGTACGAACTTAGTGGGTAAATAAGGAGCATAGCGTCTTCCGGTGGTGTCCTCGAAGAACCTTTTTCACTTACAAATACTACATCGCACCGTCCCCATGGTCGCCAGTTACGCCCGATTGGTTTCGGGTACGGTTTTGCTAACGATTTGATTTGATTCAATTTAGTGCTACTTTTTTATTTACATTATCTGCTTACGAGCGAAATGGCGCGCCAGAACGTGGCGCATCGCATCGAGAAGCTTTTTATGGGCAGCGGCAAAATTGAATCTGGGGCGACTGAAACTGTGTGTCCGTTGAGATTACATATCACCGTCGGAAAAGTGTGCTTTGTATATCCGGGGCTTCGAAGGTTTATTGAGTGTTTTGTAATTGAATTTAGTTCGGACAAACTTTCTGCAAACATCAAACTTCGTCAAACTGATGAACCTGCTGCCGTAGGAATTAGCGGCAAGCTGGCGACAGGACCGGTAGGAATACGTGACCAAATCCGTGCTCTCAAGTGTGTCGGGGCTAAACTAAACCGAATCTGGCAGGTAGAAGAAGATTCATTATTTTTATGACTTTGAGAACTATACCAAGTCGATATCAGTTGATGCACTTTCGCCCGCTTTTTTGCGGATCGGCACGTGCCGCCATCTTCACTGGGAGTGATAATAAAAAGTAAACACGTGTATCGATGGCAGCCTGGCAGTGTTTACATTTCTGATACGCGATGCTCGTCTGATGTGCGGCCAAAAATGTAGCAAACGAACATGACTGACGGCAACGAATCAATGGCAGAGCAAGATGGAAACGAAATAAATCCAAATCACAGTCAGACACGCACACATGAGGCGCGAATTCAAACATTTACTCAGTACAGCGGGCCGCGCAGGATGTGCTGATCGGTTTTTATTTATTTTTAGTTTGGGTCCCGCCAGAAGGCAACGAAGGGTCAGGATCTTGCATAACCCAAAAGGACGAGACACATTTTAGTGGTGCTAAACATTATTGATCTGCAAAGCGGCAGGCGTGCTCCGGTGCGCCTCCGTGCTGCGAATTGTACATTTTAATCTGTAGTGAAAATCTCGATCCATAAAGTTGTTTGCTTCTCGAGATCCATCTCCAGCTCGTGTCGGGGTCGGGTTCTTTATGTGTGGCCGCAGATAATCCTTCTTCCAATTCCACACTAGACCTCGTGGCACTCTTGTGTTTCTTTCCGCTTTTGAAGTGTGTCGTACATACGCTGAATGAATGTAACGCATGTTCCCTTCGTCTTTCGGCCTCCAAGCCCAGACCGCAGCGGTCGTATTTCTCGTCCTTCTGAAGTGTGATGAAAGAGGCAAAGAATAACGGTGTCTGGTACGCTTCAGACATGTTGAACGATTTCGCCCGACATTTTGCCTTTCAGCAGCTTTTCCGACGCTCCGGACACCTTTCCCGGCCCTTTTTTACGTCAGTGGCTGCCAATTTTTCCACCCATGGGTTTACAGGACGAAAAAATCATGATGCAAGATGATCGCGTACTGCCGACGGCCCTTTGCGCCCTTGGTCGCACCGAGAGATATGAACTTTGGACCCCTCGGTCGGTCGGTTGGCAGAAAGGTTGGCAGAGACTGTAGGCTGCAATCCAGCAGGAATCGCAAAATTCATTCAATATTCATATAACGATTCCATTCGACCGAAACATCCGCCGGCCCGCACTTTCGGTACGGGCGTTTCGGGCGTGTCCTCCCGGGGATTGGCAGGATCGTGGGTTCGCTTCGTGGCCGGTGCCGGGGACTGCGTAAGCGTGGGAATGGAAATTCGATCAGATGACAACCCGGCCAACGGGCAGTTCGGTGCTAAAGGCTTCCACCGGAGCATATTTCACGGATATTGGAAAGATTTGTTCCAAAGCGGGGACCAGCGGAATATGTTTCCGTTTTCTTCGCCGCTTTAAGCTTCGCTGCCCTGCGCCCCAGTCTCATCCGTGGGTTTTTTTTTATTTCGACCCCAAAGGGATTGCGGAGCGGTTGTGCCGCATTCGTGGGATACTTCGTGTCTTTCAATCTGCAGCGTTCCGATTCAGCTATTTAAATTTGAGCCGCCAAGGTCCATCGGCCAGATTTCATCGCCAGCGGATGCTATAAAGGAGTTTACTTTTGATGGAAATGATTGCCTCCATAAAACGATCTGTATCGGCACACGCCGGTCCCCGGATCCGGGTCCTTTTCATTCATTTTAAATTATTCTCGTAGCGTAAAATCCGGTGACCAGGCGGAACAGGCATACAGCTTAATTATTACGGCATTTTTGTACATGTTGAATATTTGACAAACTGCCAGCGTAATTGAATAGTAATGAGCCGGATGCAAAACATGGTCTTTTGAACATCGCGCTCCGAGAGCATAAGAACAAGTACCGATTAATTATGGGCATTATCAAAATGATTGTACTTTGTTATAACTTCGGCCTGGTTCTTACACAAAAATATCGACATCCTCAATGAAGAGTGTCGGCCCTAGGCGAAAGTATGAGAAGAAGCGCTCGGATTCGAGGAGACAGCGAGAAATATTCGCTGACCCACGCTTCGGCCGGAAGGACATTCGTCTTAAAGAATAAAAAAGTAGTTTTCCCAGCCAGCTGCCCCACGAGGGTTGCTCCATTCGTTTCGGTTGCCGGCGGCAAGTGGACCCTAACAAAAAAATAAAATTTCAAGCAACTTTTATTGAATGTGACCAATCAAGCTGCGAAGGGAGGTCTTCTCTTCAGAAGCACTTCAGCATCAAACGAGTTTAGAAGGACCAGTTTTTTTGCTCCTTCCGCTCCGTGCTACGACTTGTTGGTTCGGGGAGGGCTCCGCATTTAAAAGGAAGTGCTGAGCTTCCGTGATTAATTGTGCATGCCACGCGAAAGCACCTGATGCGCGACGAAAGAGAAAAAAACTCAAATGGCGCCCTCCGGGAGCTTCGTGTAATAATATGGCTTCTTTGCAATTTGTTTAATTGATTGAGTTTGCCCGATTTTCTAATTCGTTCTCGAAATGCCTTTTTGTGAGGCATTTGTTTGCGATATTTGTGTCCCAAATTGATCCCCACTCTTGTAGTGACGCTTCGGTTCGTCTTTGCAAACGGTCCTCGGTGTGTGTTTCGATCGAGACATTGTCATGCATAGTATCGATTTCATGAATTTCGTAACGGAGCATTGCCACAACGTCCCCCGCAGCTAATGCCCCGTTGCCCGGGGGTGCGGATGTACCTGGCGTTCAGATACGTATCCCGTAAGCTCTATCGATAGCTCGTTTGGTGACATTCCTTACCGACAAAGTAACAGCCGATGGACATCCCGACGAGTCCGTGTGGAGCACTCGGTACCGATTGGGCGTGTGGTACGGTTTGCGGATAGCGACGGGCGGTGAAAATTGATTCCGCAATCGAGTTGCTTTCAAATTCAGTACGCCGCAAACGTTGTAGCGTTGTCGGTATCGGTGCCTTACCGAAACGTGATATTGGCGAGACTGCATAATATAAATAAATACATGCCGGGCTACGGGCCGTGAAAGTGCCGGTGAAATGCGGGAGGCCGTGATTGAAACGATGATCTCCGGATGCAAAAAGCAGACGGCCAGTGGCTCCAGTTCTTCGATGAGCCAGCTGAACATTCTAAACCAATGCAGGTCAACGTATTTTATTCAGAAAGTATTTTAGTTTTTAACCCGAATTTATATCTCTGCTCTATCAAACTGGTTCTTAAAAAATAGCAAAACGATCAAAAATGGCTCCCAGAAATCATTATTGGTCAAACCTTATTAACAACATATTCTCCTTTTTTGTTAAACTTTTGCCAAAATGTTAATTCAATTGCCCATTGTTTTTTGAGTGAAGGAATAACGGGTGCCTCAACAACTATTTAAGGAACTAATTAAATTTTTCGGTCATTTGATAATGTAAAAGCCGTTAAAAAATCGTCTGTTCGTGAAGACATCTTAAAAAGGACAGCCTGGAACAACCGGATTCCTGGCTTAATCGAAACCCGGCTACCCGACGATTGTGCGGTGGACGTTTCATACAACTTCACCAATGTTTACCGTTTGAATTGCTACAGATCCTTAGCCGCTTTGGTTGACACGAAGAAAGTCATCCGGCTGGGAACGCTGATTGAAAAGAATCCAAAACTAAGCTCGCCGCAGGGACTCGATTCACGGATCGACGAATGGAAATTGATTTTTTATGGTGCCCTCTAAATTAGTTTCGATTGCTGATGGATGCCGCCGTGGTTGATGAAGTTATGGATCGGCGATCGACACGAAATACGATACGAGCCTCACTTCGGTCTCGCTTTTTGTGGAGCAAACTTAATGAAAATCAATTGCCCGCAACAATTCGACTGTGAGAATATTTTTGTGGATGAAAATTTAGTTCCCAACACAATTGGAACGGATAGCCGTAGTTGCGGCAACGTTTGCCTTCGCCGGGACATGTGTTACTTCCACCTACGGCGCGCCACGACGATTATTTTTATTGGCCATTTGACTTTGACCCGGATCACCGCAGCCGCACAGGCGAATCAAATATCGGAGCCGTAATCATTGACTATCAGCAAGTTGTCCGGGGCATCCGCGCTAATGGAGGAAACGAGATTGTCGAGCAGCAATCCGAAATGTTTGCGGCCACGGCCCGGGTGATCATCTGCTACGGTAATCATCATAAATTGTGGCCACTGAAAGTGACTGTGTTTCGCGTAGTCAACATGGTCGTGAACTTTTGGTGCACTTAAAGGGGCCAGCGACAGGGAACTCTTTTCCGCCCCTGTCCAATCGTATTGTGGTAGGGAAAGGGTAACACAGTAATCGGAGTGGATTTACCATAAAACAACGATAAATTATTGCTACTTTTTTATGTGCTGTGCGTTCCAGGGCTCTGGGATAACGGATCGACAGGCTCACTGTGCGCATTGCTAGGAGATCAACTTCGAACTTGGTTCGTTCTTGTCTACAGTGTAGTGAATATATATGGCCAAAGAAAGTGCGAATTGCTAAAGTTTCACTTAAACGACGCTCCCAGAAATTGGTAGATTTAAAGTGGCCTTACGGTTCGGAAAATCTTAGTCCGATTCGGGGAACCGTGCGCTCCATTACGTGGCCAACAAAGAGTGAACATTGCGTCAAAACGGTGCTCGGTTATTTACATATTACATTTTCGGTTGCCGCTGCGAATTCGCAAGCCAAGGAGCCGTTTGAGTCGAGAACATGACGCCGTTCCTGGAACCGGGCACTACTACCGGGTGCCGAAAAATAATAAGCATCCTCCCGGTCAGTGGCACGTTTTTGGCGAATGAAAACGAGCGTTGGGAAATAAATTTAATAAATATGAAAACGATTTTAATTACGCCCATGTCGGATAGAGAGCGGGCGGCGGGCCGGTCTCTGTCGAAAGTTTCCTTCTAGACGCTAATGAGAGCCCACCGGTCCGCCGGTTCCGTTGTCGGGGTTCGGAGTACAACATATTTCTAACGCAATAAATTGATTGTCCATGTTTGTCTGCGCGCAATTTCGGGTGGAAGCGTCTCCCAAACCGGAACCGGGAACAAATGTGGCAATCGCAAGCGCTGGAACTCATTTATTTCCATTGTCGAGACGTTCACCAAGGCGTGACACAGAAACTCACGCCGGGTGAAGTGTGAAATGAAATTTGTGCTCTTAATTCTATCACATTTGGCTCGTCTTTCGGGCGATCGGGGGCCGAGTTCCGGAACGAGTATGTCCAAGCGCACACGAAAAGACGTGCTCCAGCGACTGGTAAGTGTTTGTCGTGGGAGAGACGCTGCCACACACATCTCCGGCGCCGGCAGGATTGCACAATTGACATGCATAATCTAATTAACGACTAAATTAAACAAGCGAAAAACTTTTACTACGGGCTGCTCCGGTTTGTCATAAATTTATCCGTCGCGAGTGGGAAGTGAATTTAAATATATTAAACCGGCAACAAACCACCACTCCGACGGTGGAAGTTCTGCGACGTTCCGTCGCGAACCCCCCGAAAGGTATTCGGGAGCTAACCCGATCGCCGGCATCCGGGCGCTCTCCGGGCGCCAGGAGCCGGTGTCACCGGTGGCGACGGAAGGAAGTGTTGAAATGAAGTTCGAAAGGGGCTCAATTTGCTCAAGACTTTCGAGACCGTGGCGTGTGGCTGGCGGGATTCTGTGTGTGTAATAAAGGACTAAAAGGGAAAACTTTTGTCGTCGGTATCTACTTGGCACTCGGTTTACTTCCGTTTTCACAAGAGCCCTCCTCCAAGAGCCTTTTTCCAGCAAGCTCTTTTTCGTAAGATAACGAATTAAGCGAAGATTCAGAGTGACAGCGTACACAGCGATAATGTATACCGGCACAGAGAGAGACAGAGAGAGAAAGAGAGAGAGGCCATAATTCTTTGAAGCCTGCCAGTGAGAAATGGCATGCAAAGAAGAGGGATGTTTTTTCCGCTGATTGTTGCACCGGAACGCCGTATGCTGGGCGAAGGTGTGTGGTGCATCTGTGAGGACGATAATTATGTTTTCCTGGCTACCCTGGCAGGAACTCGTTAAGTTTACTTCCCTGCAGAACGCGTTGCGTAAGATAGGATGTGGCGATAAGGTGACCGCGCCCGGGCCTGGCGCTCAAGATCTTGCTCATCTTTTGCGGTGTAAAGAAGAAAGGACGAGAAATAATGGCACTAACAGCACCGAGGACGTGCACCGAGGATAGCTTCGTAACTAGTTTTGGCCCGTGGCTGCCGTTCATTTACTGCAGTCTCAGACCTCCAACGCGTCAGAAAGGGACCGGAAGGGACACGGAATAGGTGTGAAAATGGGAGCATCATCTGAACTTATTCTTGTCACTCGCGCGCGCGGCTACGTGACGGCGAGAGCCATGATTAAAGCTTCCCATGCCGTGGTCGTGCGGTTGTGCACTATTTATGCTCCAGGAAATCCAATCAAAGGTGTGCTCCGTGATGGAGGTTGCCGATATGTTGCCAGCGTGCTGATAAAGGCGACTCATCGCCCGTACCGTGCGCGGTAACCGCAGGAGGAGAGTATGTTTTAAAGAAGCAAGAATGAAAGAATGGCTACAGCGGCGCAATGACTAGCGTGGTTGTGGTTTGCTTTCCAGAGAAGCTAGGAAGATGTCACTGGCACGGGACCGAGCAGAACACTATTTCAGTGGCATCATGCTGCGTTCCGAAAATTGTAAGATTTAGAATGATTTAAACAGAGTGAATGTTCCGTTTCTTACAAAGCACTGGCACGATCCGTAAAATGGTGCATGGCGATGTGCTTTTGGCCCTCCGAAACCGATCCGATCCACCGCGCTCAATGGTCGATGAACCGAAACGTTATCCTTTACGTTCCATTGTGACCTATGCGAATTCTATTGTACTTTCGTGGTAAGACAGGGGGCTTGGCTCCGGAACTGGAGCATGTTTGGTTTGGCCAGGAGCGAAGGTGCACGCTGTCCTGTCGCTGTGGTTGTGTGGTGCCTGGTATTGTTGTGGTCTTGGTTTGCCGCTTCGGTTGAGCTTCCGGCTTTTTTTTTTCCGCTACTCATTTCAATTCGCTTCGGGAACTTTTCCGGTGGCTTTCATCGGAGCATGAGCTGCGCATTCGTAAGCATGTAGACATGCAGGTCTGTGCTTTTCTCAGTAAACCCCATTGTGGGCGCCCGCCTTGAGTAACGATGTATGGGGGCGACATTTTGGCGCTGCGATCCGGCCACACGGTTGTTTCTTGCCCGCTTCCGACCATTCTGTGCGGACATATTTTTCATGAAGTGTTTTTACTCGCGGGGGGAACAAATTATATCGCACATTTTTTCACAGAAACCATCAGGTCACGTGGGACTGTATATGTGTGGGTGCGACCGAATGCTGAAAGCAAGTGACAAAATAAAATCCGGCTCCGGCTCCGGCTACGAAAACTGCAAGCTTATGGTGGCTGGCCACGGGGAACAGAGTGCTCCGCTTGCTGGCGCTCCACACGAAACAAGGAACCGAAATTACCAAAGTCAGGCTCAAAGGCAGCACAATTTATGATGCCGAACGAGGGAGAGAGGAAAGGCCAAATGCAGTCCCCTAGGAAAGGAGAGAATGGGCGTAGGAAGAACATAATTTCCATGTTTAAAAAGGCGCATCAGCAGAACTGCGTTGTGTCACCGGCCACAATAGGAGATTGTGTCCCGGTTCTCGGGTTGCGGTGTAGAATTTAGGTTATCCACGAAACAAAACACCCAAGGCCGGCGTACTTTAGCCAGGCTTACCAGAAACAATTAAGGAAATAATTTTTATTTACCAAACGCCACGGTGCCCATATTGGGGCCCACGGCATTGGGCGGAACCGGGCGACGAATAGATTGGGCGGAGGTGGAGTGGGGCAAAGAGCCTTCGCGAGCCAACAGGACCGAAAGTCTCGCCAGCAGAGAATACATGAATTAATTATCATAATCAGTACCGTTAAACGGCCGGCGCCTAGGGTTGCCGTTTTCAGAACAGTTGGGCTAGTCGCGAAGTGGGTGGAAAGAAAACGCCATAAGGATCACTTTTCCGCCATTCAACACCATTGTCCGTTCGTAGAATGTTGGGAGGGCACAGAAATATGATACGTCGACAATTTCTGGTGTTTACGATTTGTTTAAAGGAATAGACCGCAATTCATCCGCTGGTGTTGGCACATGTCGCTCGGAGAAGTCGCTTGTGTTTGTGAATCATGATATGTTTTCCACTTTTTTATCGGTGTCCGTTATCACTTGTTTAGGGGTATTATTTAAGAGTTTGCTTTGAATTTCTGATGCGGTTGTTTGGTGTTTCATTCTACATGGTATGTTATTTCATACTATCTACAAACTACAAGAAAGTGAAGAGTTTAAAGTAATTCTCATATATACCTTCATTGTTATCTCGGTTATCTTCGATTCTAACGCTGGCAATGGTCAATTCTGAGAGGGAAAGGGACGAGAAAGGGAAAAAGACAGATAAGAAAAGATTGTCGTCTTTTCGCATCTTTACAAAGTTTGATCTATAAAATTTATATAGCTCTACAATATTTTTTCATATGGTGCTTCCGTTTTTGCTATAAAATCGCTAGCTCCGGCGGAACGAGGAACGAATAGTTTAACAGTTTCTACCTTAAATCTCCTCTTTCCTGTGGAGTTCTACTTATGCTTGCCTAGCTTCGTGGCGTGTTCTGAATCCCGACTAAATGTCCCCCGGCGATTGTGAACCGTCCAAGTTTTTGCGTCTTCCGGGACCGCTTTCTTGTGAAATCAAAATTGTTAGCAAGTTTGCTGCGAGCGCAAGTTGCCGAACACTATCAACAACATCTCGCAATTTGTATGCTCCTCTGGGCTTTTGGCCCCACACTTGGACAATTTCTTCCGTTAAAGCTCCCAGGCCGATAGCGGTTGCCCTCAGCAAAGTGACAGTTTAGTCGTGGGTTGGCCTTTTCACTTCAAATCTTTCCCTCGTGAGGCAAAAAGATTAGCACAGCCGTGAAAGAGGTACGGAATTTTCCGGAACCTCCTCACCGTAATCAATCAGAGAGAAAGAGAGAAAAGTTGGAGGGAGCACGTTTTTCGCGGGCCCTCTAAAGAAGAATCGTGGTTGGGAAGAGGGCCTATTAAGGCTTAAAATTTACCATGTCGTTAGCGACCAAGAGGCACCATTAATCATACTCCTAACGGCATATTGTTAAAAAAAAGGCATGAGCACGTATCATAAGCCGTCACCAGACGACAGGTATGCGTGACTACCGTTCACTCGGAATTCCAACGACAACCATATTTCATCGCAAAACCGAAAGGATGATTTCTGGAAAAATCTAATCAAATGACGGGTGTACCCGCTGTTGCGCTGCTGTTTGTACGTTTCTGAAAACCTGTCCATGTCGTTTCGTTAAGAAAAAACATTCCCGAGTTTTCACATCTGAGCTGACTGTTTGCCCATTATCTGAAAGAATGCAAACGATTAAGGATGGCGCAAAGGACGTAACGGTATGATTTCTTCGTGGCCAAACGGAGCCGTCCTTACCTGTACTAACTATCAGCAACAAGACGGCCGTTGAAATCGGGGCCATGTTCCACCTCATTCTGCCGGCCTCCGTATCGTGCACTGGTGAGTTAGAAATTCCGCAGTAGAAATATTCCTCCGGAAATGCGCCTTTGGAACACCCTTCAAACACTTGTTTCTCGAATTATTTCGTGTGGTTCCTTCAGAAACTCTGTTTCCACGATGCATCCGAAAATCGGCCGCAAAATCTATGATGGGACATGATGGCCAACGCTCTGGCCGGCAATCTTTCGGATGAGCACTGTATTCACTGTTCCCACATCGTAGCAACCGACGCTTGCAGACACATTTTGCGGACAGCTTTCAAAACTTTCCGAGGAAGTCACACGACACGTTTCACTTGCCCCGGCGGCTGTCGAATGGGCTCGGTCGAGAAGAAGAAGTTGCTATCACTCGGTTTAACGCTTCACTTATCGATATTTTGCCTCATAGGCCCTTTTTCGGATTTTCTTTTTCACTTTAACGCGGGCCTGTGTCGATTCCAGCTGTCGATAATGGCTGCCGAAAGAAGATGACAGGTCGGCGCTCGGAATAAACACTATGCTTCGATTGCGTTTCCGGCGCTCCAGTTAGGGGAAGTAATGTACACCGAACGGGTAACTCGACACTCCGCGGCTAAGTGGACGATTATTTTCCACACCCGTCACATTGTTAATGGTGCCCCATCGCAGGACTTCACGCTCCACCATGCACGTCATGCTGCACGCGACACGAAAATTATCGGTTGAAAAAATCAAAGCTAACTCGATTAAAGAAAAGGCAAATCAACGGCACACGTGAGGCCTGCTATGTTTCCGGCGAAGGCGAATTCTCTCGCCAGATTCAGCTCCGGCTGCGCTCTCGTCTAGCGCTCGGTGACGTCGGATGGCGCGAACTTGCCAACAAGTGTTGATAGACTTTGCGGCTAGACGTGTCTGACTGATCGACCATGCTGACGGCTCTTTTTTGTTTTTCGCCACTTGTTCCCGCGGAAAAACTGCGGGCCTAGAAAATAAGCCCACGACGGGGGCTTATCTGCTGCCTTCCGTCGGCCACGGACCGGTCGGTCGGTGGCTGTGGCCTTTGTTTAGACCGTTGTGTTTGCCTTACACGTCCTCAGCAGCCATCATTTATCTTTGCGTACACTTTTTCTACAAGACACCGTTAATACGACGGGGATACTTTGCTTTATCTCCGCTACTTAGACATTTTGCCGCTTGTTGTTCGTAACACCACGTAATATCCGAGAGCCCCCTCATTGAGCAGCTTTTACCATCACGGCGCTATCGAACAGTGTACTTCTTTGGCTTGGTCCACTCGTTCTTGATACACAATCACTAGGCACAGCACTGCTCACGTTCTCGCTCATGGCTGCCAGGACAGCACTCGGAATCGTTTCTTGGAAACCGTAGGCATAACAAACACCATCTGAAAAAATCCTAAGAAGCGAAAATTGGCCGTCAGTTTTTTCGTGGAATCCGTTACATCAATTTTGAAACTGTCGTTCCATCTCCCGTGTCCTGTTTTCAGTGAATTAGCCTACGGATACGGAGATTTTCCTCATTTCGATCACATTCGATCTCATGATCCGAAGATGTAGTGTCAAGATGTTGTAAACAATTGGCACTGGCCGTGTGGCCCCTTGTTTTGGGACTTATGTTTTCTAAGGGTCGTTGAAGTTGGATTGATTTGAGGTGGAACTTTTTCCGGTCAGTGACAGCCTTGGCCACAGTGTGATTGTTTCATGTGGTTCACCACACACTTGACATGCGCGCTTGGTTTGATTCAGTTTTTGTGGCGATGTCGAAAGCTCAGAAAAAGCCGATCGGATGGCCGTCCGACTGCTCACTCTGTTCCGCAAATGACATTATTACAGGAACAGTGGTAGTAAAACGCCACGCCATGCTGACGGATGCCGGCCGACGAGAAAGTGGAAACCGTTTAGTCTAAATGATGGGGCAAATAAAATAAAAATCAATTTAATGGCTTTCCACGCCGAAAAGTTGGTCCCTGATCGGCCATCGGTTGGTCGGTAATAAATATAAATAAAAGCACTCAATCGCATCCACTTAGACGATTTTTCCGTTGGTGTTTTTGAGGTTCTCTGGGAACGCAGCCAGGGCGTAGGCGGCCAAGGCGGCAAGGGCGCCAGGGCAGGCGTGTAGCCTTCGTTAACGTTTTGTTAACAGGCGGTGGAAAAAGTTTTTGATATCTTATTAGATTAAATCATTACTCCGCAGGGACGTAGGCCAATGCTCGATGCGAAAGCCATACAAATTTGTATGTTTTATTAATCAAACTCCGCCGTCTGTTGCTTCCGATTGAAGGGCAATCATATTGTGGAAAAGTAGAACCACTGTCGGCTATCAATAAAACTTTTGCAATGGTATTTAACACAAAACAAGCAATCAAATTGTACATCGGGGGTTTTATGCTTTTGACTTTGAATTATTGAACTATTGAATTTCACTTTCAAATTCACTAAGGGCTAGAGAAACTATGAAATAATTAAAACATTCATGCTGCATGCTGTGCCGAGTTATGATTTAATTTGTTGAGTTCGTTCTAAAATGATCAAAGATGTTTATGAATACAGCGTATAGGGGCACCTTTCATTTATTCAAACATCCGTTGAGCGTAATGAGTGCGTCCAATTCGCTTGTCTATAGGATTGATTGTCGTTAAATAAAATGAAATAACACGAGTTTTGCTTGGTACGGGGCAAACCCCTTTTTCAAATCACACAAAGTTCAATTTTATTCAAATATACATGAAGTTGTTTTCGTATGAAGTAGACGGGAACGGATGAAATAAGAATCAACCAAAACCAATTGCATGAACCGGTTCCGTAGAAATATCGGAAACGCCACCGAAGCGGAAGGGGAATTTAATCAAAGTTTGATTCCACAAAAACCCGTAGGTCAGGATCGCAAAAGTCCGTGTACCAAAAACTTCAGGAAAATAGCCTCAAGTTATTTTTTACTTTACAAAAAAACGGTGCAACCAATCAGAACTCGTTTGAGGATTTGCCGGTGAAATATAACCGGTGTTTTATAATTTAGGTAGAGTCGAAGCACTCAGGCTTTCAGGGAATCATTTAAACTGTATCTTGTGTAAATATGGACATGATCATTTCAAAGAGAGTGTGTTTTTGTAGCTACCACAAATGGGGTAACAAGTGCACCCTTCTGCCCACCGGGAGATGTGTAAATATTGTAAAAACTCTATTGGATTCCATTATCCCCAGCGAGGCTTAACAAAGTGTCTCAACCCGCCACTCGAACGGTTTTACTGCAAGACGATTTTCGAGAGATTTTCCCAGAAAACCGTTCCCGGTGTGCCCAGGGGCCCAGGCGTAAGAACCGCTGCTAGAGCACACGTGCTGAGTGGTGCCGTGCCCACGCACACGCCCAGAATTCGTTGAGGTTGGTCCTTGTTTTCTCCACGGACAGGACCTAGGGCTTGGCTACAGTTGTGTAACGTTTTGATGGAGAGACCACATCCCGCTGGCAGCGAAGAGCGAACGTTTTTCGCATCACGATTACGACTGCGTTCCTTTGCCGCCGCCCCTTCCTGCGCAGCGATAAGGACTCGAAAGAGAACAACGACCAACGACGACGGTTCGCGTGTTGCTTCTGGGGAGCCACAGTGCCGAGGTGACAGTGAATGTGCCGCTTACTGACATAGTGGCTGTCACTTTGCGCCACTTCGCAGTGTCGAAGGACTCTGACCCTCTGGGTGGACGCGAGCCTCGAGAAATCGCGACGAGTGCACTGAAAGTTTGCAATAACAGGTTCCCATGCGGCCCAACCGTTGGCTGTAACCGTTTGCTGAGTGTTACCATGCGGTAATTAAATTTATTTACGAGTACCAAAACGGTGGCCGCCCACCGGTGCGGACAAGAGTTTGATAATTCGGTCGTTCGGTTTTAAGTGCAAAACGAACGAAGTTCTTTATCACCGCCTGTCAATCGGCGTTTGCGGCTCCCGGCTCCCGGCTCCGGTCGGTAAATCGGTTCCGACAGACGTAAAGTGACGCCGGGTGGTACAAGTGGCCACTCATAATCGGCGCCGAGTGTGGGTAAGTGGATCCCAACTCACCCGTCCCAGGACTAAGAAAGGATTTTTATTCATCTGGCCGAGTGTCATACTCTCGTGAGTTGTGCCGTGGTTGCAGAAGGAATCGATCCAACCGATGGCCGCTCAAAGATGGAAACGAGGCGTAAGCTGAGCTGGGGAAAAGTTTTCCATGTACGCAGCACACATCGCAGACCGATCGGTGCTTGGACAGGCGGAAGCATCTAGGTAATTGAGTTTTGATGTGTTCCGTGTTGCGTTAAAGTCCAGCCCAGCAAAAAGGGTCACGGGTGAGCAGCGTGTGGAACTTGTTGGATAAGTTTTTGCGCCTGCCAATAGAAACACTACAGCCACGGCAGTAAATTTCACTCACGACATGGCACAATGTCGGCCATTGGCATACCATATTGGATGGATCGATTAGGATCCTGTTGATGCGCCTTAATGCAGTTTAGCAGCACTTTCTTTTTGAGATGAGACTGGAGTAGGCCAATCAGCTCGGCAAACGGCAAATCAACTTCAGCACAACAAACGAGCACCTAATTCAACATACAATCCGTTTCGTCCGTCCGTCAGGCATCGTTATGCGCCCAGCGGCCCCGTTGGCTCCCCGTACTGACAGCATCCAGCCGTCTTTTTGCTCTCCCTGAAGCTGAACGCCCTACGCCCTGTAGCAATCGAAGCAGGCCGGCGCGGCTCAGAAAGGATAATTGAGTTTTCATGGTCAGTCGGTTACGTCAAGCATCTGTCAGGAATTGTGCTTTGTGTGAGTCAATTAAAGGGCGAATAAATTGTTTTACCGCCGTGACAGGATTTTTCGACCCGTGAGCCGACTCGAAAAACCCACACGGCGACCCCCCCGGGAACGGTTATGATTTTTTGTAACGCGTTTCCCGTCGACAGGAGCACCACGTGCCGTTGATGGAACGAATGACACACGTTTTTTCTGGGGCCCTAGGCCCTCCTGATGGCTTATGTGGCCCCTCTCGAGAACATGTGGTGATTGAATGATTGTTACAATCCAGCGAAAGAGGATCAACAATGTAACTGGAACTTTTCGGCCCGGCACAACAATGTCGGGTGGCATAAAATATATCCGTTTGCGGCCAGCGCGGTAAAAATCATCTCTTCCGATTCATTTGCTGGCAACATTGCGGGCCGGGCTCCTAGGCGGGAGTTATTTTATCGATTTTATGTTACTCCACTGCGGGCGTTATTGAAACAAAAAGCATCGTGTGTCGTCCTACTTTGAGCTTCCGCACGCAGCACTCGGTCGGTCCACCCAGTCGACTCAGCACACATTAAAATACATAACAAACATTCCTAGCCAGCGTCTCGACGACGTTGGTGCGTCGTGGCCGGGCCGGGAATGTCCGGCGACCCGTTCGCCCCTAAAAGGGAATCAATTCTCGCACAATTTAACTGCCGTTTTAGTGGCAGCCTTCGCCATTGCAGCACATCCTTTACCGCCCTGCCCTGCCCGGGAGGCCGGCAATTTTTCGTCAAAGGACACTCCCTTGCCGTTAGGGTGCGTTCACTAGCCAGCGTCGCTCCGGGGGCTTTTACTACGTCACTGCGGACGGTGTCTCGTGGGAAACCCGAAATGGTGGAAACTTTCCGCTAGATCCGGATCCGTAGCACACAACACGCACACGGCACGACCCGAGTGGGTGGTAGATAATAAGAATTATCAAGAGACGGCGCCCGTCTCTGGGCGAACACGTTCACATTGATCACTCACATTAGGCAGTCGGGTTCGTCGGGTTTTATTACACGCTCTTAATCCAATCATTCCGTGGCGACGTCAACCTATTCCGCTGTTCCGATCGATGTCGCACCGATCGGGGCGTTTGCTCACTGAACTGCCATCATTCCGAGGCTACAGCACCTCGCGCACCGTGGGCGCCCTTTCGTGGGACGCAAATTGCATTTACATAATCAATGTACGGGAAAATTTTATACGCTACTCTGCACTCCGTCGTGGGCACATTAGAGAGTCGTGGGACGTGGGCGCCCCCCGCAGTGCATCCTTATCCGCCCAAAATCCGATCTCCGGTGGAACCGCGGACGGAACACGCGGCCATGACGCGACGATAGGTGCACGCTCTGTGTGTGGGTGTGGGTGTGGGTGTGTTGTCGGCGGAATCGTTTCGACCTGAACCGAACCGAACGCTCAGCTGTACGGCTGCGACGAGACTGGAGTGGCCCTAAACATCCGTTTCCGCTCGACCATGCTGTCGAGTCGGGTCGGCGTCGTCCTCGTCGTCGTCGACGCCGATGAAGCCGGCACTCGGGTGTGTTGAACTGGCAGCCGTGGAAGGACTCCATTTGCCATGCGCCACGCGTACGCAGCGAACGTTTCCAAAACACACGGGAAGCCCGAGCTTCCAGTGGCCGGCCAGGCGGCTCCACTGGAAGCGGGTTGGAAGCTGTTGCTGCTCGGCGGCCAGCAAGCTGGCGTGGCGAATAATCTCCGCATTTGTCTGCATTCGCGATGGATGGGTTGGTCCTCAGGTCCCTCGAAGGCTCCGGTGGGTGCGCTAGGGATTTCGCTGTGGTCGGATCACCGCACCGGCCCCAGTTAGCCTGCAAATTGTATCAGGATGAAGAGATACGTCGCCACGGTGCTAATAATCTAATGGGGCGGCACAAAGAAACCATTCTTAGGACCCGGGCCTATCGATTGAGAGCGGCGTGCGCGTCAGCGAATTTACATACCGCGAAAAACACGTTCAAATTTACGTCGAAGTAATAGGTCGTTATTTTAATGGGCGTCTGCCGGAGTTGGCACAGAAAACTGTGCATCTGTGTGCGGGCGGGAGACAAAATCAATACATTACTAATTAACGTACACCTCACCACTAGCCGTCATCTCCGGAGTTTCTCCTTGCCTTTTTGTTGCACATCAAGTCATTCTCCTGCGCGGCGGCGTATCCTATTATGGCCGCTGTTTTCTTTCCCTAAAACAGGATTAATTGCAATTAAACACGTATGAGTCAGAACTGGTGACTACTCCGTACCTCTAGTACCAGCAGATGGCAATTCGAGGCGATCTGGAGCAGGTTGATCATATAGACGATGGCCCACGAAAGGAAGATGCTGGTCGAGAATCGTCGCTTGGGATCCGTTTTGAAGATCGCCCGATAGAACGTGTACAGTGCCATTATTCCGTACAGCAGTGTTACCAGACAGAATCCTGTGAACTGTTTGACTGCCGACGGTAAGAACGCTCCCGATTAACCCTCCGATTAATTACCTCCGTTTGACAGCGATGACTTATGTCGATCGTGACGCTGTGGATGTCATCATACGCCAACGCGACGCCAGCGACCAGTTTCCTGCGCAGGCTAGCGGCCACAGGGCTGTCTACTTTGATTTTCTTCCTCCCAAAAGATGGCCGCAGCGCCGTCAAATCTTCGTCGCAAAGTTTCTGGCTGGTGGAGGAGTTTCGGTAACTCCGGTTCATTTCCGATTTTTGGTGTCCTTACCTTAGATGCTCGTTGATGGCGCGAACTTTACAGCGGGCAAATGTCACTTGTCCGATAAACAGCCCGCCAATGACGCCCGATGCGGAGCTGATGAAGAGATGGGCGACAAAGATCGGGATACGCTGTAAGCCGTCTCCCAGTCGGTAGGCCGTATAGAGCGAATAAACGAGGGCACTGACTGTCAGTGCGCACAGCAGCAGCCAATTGGCCAGCAGCTCCCGATCCCGCCGATCGTTGTCGTGGGCGATTCCCAGAGCGGCCAGTTGGGCGTCAATCGAGCGAAACGCATTCAGCAGATCCACGTTCCATCGATTCTGTATGAGCCACCGCACCAACACGAACATCATATCGGCCATGCCCAGGCCCAGGATGATCTTACTGCCAATGTCCACCACATCGGATCCGGTGGAAGAATACGAGCAGAGGGTACGCATGTTTTCGTAAGAAAAGTACGCATACATTGCGACGTTGAGAACACAGCACGAGATCCCGACCCGGGACGGACTGGCGACGTAACCACTTTCGGTTTCGCTAAACTCGAAGTTCCTGAAACCAAACAGGCGCCCCGTAAAGAATATTACTCGAACAAGTGCCATCCTGGGCCCGGCACGACTTATCACCACCGGCACAATGTCCCGAAATGGAGTTCACAATATCGCCCGTCGGGGTTTTTATGATGTCGAGAGAATTAGATATGCCCGATACGCATCGGAAGTGCAATCGCGGGGTTCATGAAATATTGATTTCATTAATTCCGATTGCTGCCCCGCGCTGGCGTCATCAGTTAGTAAAAAATAAACCCCTCTCCAAACTGCACTGTACAAAATGAATACACAAGAAATGGGATCCGATTTTTTCAAAATTCCCACCAATCGAATTGAAATCGCATTTGCGATTCACATTTTGTGGTTCGTTCGACTTTGCCCATTCCGGTTGCCATGGCAACGCGTGGCTCACGTCGATGATGTGTGGAGCACCGCTTTGCATAAAGAATCGGCAGGATGACAGGATGTGTTTATGAAAACCACCGTAAGCCCTCTTTAGCAAATTAAATAATCAATTTGCAAGGAATTTTGCAAACCCCACTTTTTATCGCCTTCGAGCAGCGAAACGTTTTAAGGATTCGATTTTCGTTCAACGCAGAAGACACGGAATGCTGGGTAATGTGTGCGTGTTTGTGAGTAAGTCGTTTGAAGATACGCATGAGGAGCGCATCAATGGAGTGATCAACACCGCGATTCCCCAACAGGGCGTGAAGCTTCAAATGTTTAGTTTTTCAATTTGCTCCTTTTATCTCCGTGCAATGCACCATTGAAAGGCCCCAAGGTTCAGCTCGCCGGAGGCCAAAAGGACCACGTTTTATTATTTGCGTGCTTGAGCTTTCGTTCGCCGAGCACCATCCTCGAAGGACACATTCGCCGAAAGATCCCCGGAGCCTGGCAAAGCACGGTGAAAGCGCGCGGGCGCGAGAGAGAGCGAAGTCGTAATGGAATTATAAATGTTTAGCCACGTTGGCATCGTTAGAGCAACATTTATTGGATTTTGTGGCAGCACTGCTCTGGGCTCTCGGGGTTCCGACGGATTCCATTCTCAAAATGATTCCAAACCAAGACGCGCTGGTTGTAATGACTGTACGTGCCGCTGGCATTTTCTTCCACCCCGAGACATCCCTGCGGTGGGTCGCTGGTGGTTTGTTGGACGAATCCGAAAGTGCAGTCATGCGATAAAGACCCACGGCACCGTGCGCTCCGTGCGCGCCCTACGAAGCGCCCGGATGGCAGGGTTGAGTCCCACCTGAAATCATCCTCCACTAAAGGGAGAGATTTTGGCATAATGATCTGCAAACGAACTGCAGAAGCACCCTGCCGGATTCTAGGAAGCTGCGTCCGGGAGTGTCCACTTCTTTCTTTTCTTGTGCGCCTCGGCGCAACATCTTGCATTCCCCCACATGGTCGTATGCTGAAGCTTCCGCCGGGCCGTGGACTGAGCTGTCGAAAACAAATTGCTGTCGGCCTGTCGGTGCAGAAGAAACACATCTTTCGGCCAGCTCGGCCGCGCGGGTTGAAAACTATTTCAACTTACACGAAACCTCAAACTGTGAGCATAATTCTAATGGATCTTCCAAGAAGGTGACAAATGTGCCCTGATTTGAGCCCTGCGCAGTCAAAAGACGGAGGTTGTTGCCGTCCAGGAAGCGGGTCCGCCGGGTTATGTTGTGCTTTGGCTCGCCGAAACTTTCGCGTTGCGGTTGCTCTTCTCCCCGCAATTTGCGACAATTTGTCACCGGCAGGTGAGTTTACTGTAAGCGGCGTCGGTCCCTCGGAATGGGATGGCGCCTTAAGCGAGGATTTTGCATACTTTACCCCTAAAGCAAATTAATGAACTCGCTCTTGAATGGGATATGCTCGGGATGAGCGTGTGAGTCGAGAACCGGTGACAAACGGGACCCGTCCCGGGCCCGTGCGGCAGAAGTTGTGTGAATTTACATACTCTCTTCGTATAATGAGCGAAGAATTACGGCCGTTTTGTGGCCACCTGCGGTTTGTTGCTACCAGCTGGCGGCCGCATTTATCTATCACGCCAGGAAGCTAGTTGCTTTCGGAAGCAATTAAAAAAGTTTGTCAATTTCTCCGTTACATTAGCTGCGGCCCGTTCTTGACACCAATCCCGATCCCGATGGGGCAGCACTTTGTCGCCCGCGCCAGACCGACGATTAACGATCATCGAAATCAATTATCTAGCAGCAAAGGGGGCTTCTTCACTGAAGTTGTCCCGGTAATCGGTCCGCATCAATCTAAAGCCTTGCGAATGCATCACCGGCGTTCAAGCGGTGAGCCGTAAATTAGATTCTTCGTCTCGCAAGTCTCATTACAACACTTTCGTGTTCCGATTCCGTCGAGTGATACGGTTCGTTAGTTGAGCAACTGTAATTAATTTGGCGCGAATTGTTCGAGGGGAGGACTCGCGGGTTTTATTTTAAAGCAATCGCCACATTGGCCACCGACGCCCGCTGATTATCTTTAATGGAGTCATACAATTTCGATTTATCAGCTCAATCATTACGCATTTCGAACTATGGCGTGTGCTGTGTGCGGCGAAGCATAAAAATACACCACGAAAGCGGCGTAATTATCGAGAAATGCCTTCAATTGATTGATGTTCGACGTACGTCGGCCACATATCTAATCTTTATAGGAAATCTTTATTAGAAGGTTCCTAGGACCAAGGTGCGTGTTGAGCGAGGATTAAATTTGCCTGAAACAATAAATTTCACACATTCCAAGTGCCGGTGCCGATGCCGTGCTAGTCGTGCTCGTAAATTATGCATCGACCGGCTCCGTTCTTCGTGCGTGTCGAAGGCACGAGACCGGCAGCCCGGGAACAGTGAGAATTTCGCTGCCCCGTGTGTCACATCGTCTCGGATGGAGCTGTTCGGGCGGGTTCTTCGAAAGCACGTCGACGTGTACGACGTCATGAACGTGCACTTGGCGCTGCTGAAATACACGGGAGATCTCTTCATTTGCCGCGATCCCAGCGCGGGCACCCTGCACGTTTCGTGGCCCTGTTTTGGACTGTTTGTGGCACAGGTGTCGGCCCTGTTGCTGCTTGCCATCGGTGGTCAATTCGCTCACTCGATGCTGAGTGGGCCGGACGCGACGTACCTGCATCACGGAATGACCCTTCTGATGACGTTAACCGGTTTCTTTGCGATCATCGTGTCCATCGCTAACGCGTGCGCAGGCCGAACTTTGTGGCACATTCTCGGGTGCTTCGATCGGTTCGACCAGCGGATGGCGGTTCTGAGTGCCCCGGTGGATCTTTGGTTCCAAAAGCGTGTCTACTTCCAAGCGACCGTCGTGGCCATAATCGGATGTTTGGTGAGCAATGGAGCATTTCTGGTCTCCGCCGCCACCACGTACAGCAGTCTGGTGCTGAAAATCATCATCTTCTTGGAGATGACACTCGTTCTCCTGGTGGTCTTTTCGACCGTCTGCCAGCTGATACTGATAACGTTCTTCGCGTACTGTCGCTTTCGGCATCTACGCCAGTTTTTCGCACTCAATTTTCTGCCAATGTCCCCAGCAGTAGGTCCGTTCTTTGGTGAGCTGACCAAAGTGAATCAGCAACGGCAACGCATTCACCCGGCAATGTTTCAAGCCGTGCTGGATATGGTTGACGATCTGCACCGAGCGATGCAGCTCATTAATCGGGCGTACGCGGTGCAGGTGTTCTCATCGGCCACGTCCTTGTTACCGTCGCCCACGTTGGTCCTTTTTGCCATCTATCGCTCCTTCGTGACGGACAACTACGAACTGAGCGTCATGATTTGTATCATCGCCGTGGCGACCTTTCTGTTTTGGCTGTTCTTCGCGGTGCTGATATTGCTGTCCTCAGGCATCCACTACGAGGTACGGTTGCTAAGCGATTTCGGCGGTTACTCTGCCATTACTACTTTGTTTCCCCGCGAAAACGTCGACAGGTTTCCCGGCTGATCGATTCGGTCCATCACCTCGGAACCGTTGTGGAGTTCAGTCGCTTCGCGCAAGACAGTGCCGTGTTCCTGAAAGCGAAGATTGTGACCATTCATATGGGTCCGATTGAGCTGAACTGGAAGGTGGCGTTCTCTGTAAGATACACTCCTTGCTGCGATGCTAGTAGTTGAGCAGATGCGTTAACCCCAGACCTTCCGACTGGTTGCAGATGGTTGCTTCGATGGTGTCCCACCTAATCATCCTGATTCAGTTCGATGCGAGTGGCCCCGGAATAAGCGGTCTGCAGGAGAGAGAGTGTAACAAATAAAAGTGTCCAGCATCCACGATTTACGCACACAAACACACACACCGCGTGGGTTTTATTCATATGATAAGCACTTGTTTTGGCACACTGGTTTTTATTTTGGCCGCTGGTAGTAGTGCGTTCCCACGAACGGCATCTTCTCGACGGTCCCGTGGTAATGCTTATCGCGCACTTTGAGCGTAATTTCGGTGCCCGGCTTTTTGTACTCCTCGGGGATGTAGCCCATGGCGACGTTCTGCTGTAGGCACGGGCTCGGACATCCGCTCGTTATTTCGCCGAGTTTTTGCTGTTCGTTGTTGCAGATTTCGACGTGCTGCCGGGCCGGAGCCGCTCCCGGCTCCATCCGGAAGCCGACGCGCCGCCGAGTGACGCCGTTTTTGATCTGTGCATTGATTCGGTCCGATCCGGGAAAATTGTTTTCAGCTCGGCGCTTTTTTGCCACCAACCACAGAAGGTTCGCCTCGACCGGGCTAGTCGTCTCGTCGATGTCATTGCCGTACAGACAGAGGCCGGCTTCCAGGCGCAGTGAGTCCCGAGCTCCCAAGCCGGCCAGCTTCAGTTGACCAACGGCCGGATCCAGCAAAGCGCTCGCCAGCTCGGCAGCCTTCGCCGATGGGACCGAGATTTCCACTCCATCCTCGCCGGTGTATCCGCAGCGCGTTATACGACAATCGGCCACTCCCGCCACCGTGTCCGTGGTGCTGTTCATGAAGTAGAGCCGCGACAGGTCCGTGGTGCACAGTTTCTGCAGCACCGCCACGGCACTCGGGCCCTGTACCGCCATCAGCGATTGATCGTCCAGTGAAAGAAACTCGACCGAAACGTCTTTCCCGTTCGCTTTGAACGAGGCGACTGCTTCCGAAATGTTGGCCATATCGACGGGTTTGCGGGACGCGTTCGATACGATGTACAGCAGATCGTCCGCCACCCGGGTCACGATCAAATCGTCCAGGATGCCCCCGGCACTGTTGGTAAACACGGTCAGTGTGCCCGTGCCATTCGGCAATCCTTTCAGGTCCGCCGTGCAGATCGACTCGATGCAACTGATCACATCCTTGCCTGTAACGCACGCAGTGTTCTGTGTTAGTGCTGGGGAACTCTCACAACGCTGATCGGTTCGTTACCTCGGACGTAGGTTTGCAGCATGTGGGACACGTCAAAGATCGATCCGTACTCGCGCGTGTACAGATGCGATTTGATGATGCTCTGATCGCCGTACTGCACCGGCAGCCAGTAGCCGGCAAAGTCCACCAGCTTGCCGCCGTGCTTCTGGTGGAACTCGTACAGTGCCGTCCGGCTCGGGGCACCTTCCGACGCGTAGCCCCTGACCAGCGAAGAGGACGTTCGCACCGAACGAACCCCGTGCCGTACCATCAGGCGTTGCATTCTGCTCGATCGATCGATTCACTTTCACCTCTCGGACACAAATAAAACCGTGGCCTGGCCGCCCGTATCGTCCGGCGATCCCAGGCCACTATCAGCTTTTGGGGCGTGCAATCGTGTAATCGATGGCAGAGGTCACTCACTAACACAGCTGCCCGAGGCGCTACAGCTGATAGACTCCAGCGAGCGACAGAAACCGTTTCGGAAGCTCGGACAAAACTGAAGCACCGAAGCGTTATCTCCGGGGCATGATAATTTCGAGGATTGCTCGTCGTGCCCGTGCCCGGCGATCGGCAGAACAATTGATGGACCCCGATAGTGCAACAATGTCACAAACAAACCGAAAAACCGGTTTGATTCGGTGCCAAGGTGCCCTCTAGAGCCTACTTCCTCGTTTCTCCGGGGGAAAACGCTTTCCGGTGCGATCGTATGATCGATCACCTGCCGTTACTGTTGATGACCCGGGCTATTAATCTTGAGTCCCGAGCCCCATGTAGGGTCCTTTACGCTAATGCGCACTAAAGTCAGTACCGGGTCAACCACATCGGCGACAATGTCCCGACCGCGTCACATTTACGACGTGGTGATTCCTTTGCTCTCCTTGTCACGAGTCACCGGGGTGGTCGCGTTTCACCTGCTCGGTGAGCCACCGTACGTCCGGATAAAGATAATGCCAGTGGATTGCGTGGCGCTCCTGCTAAACCTGCTCGTGAACTGCTTCTGCGTGTATTTAAACGTGGAGCACAATCGGGCCTTCGCGTTCACTGGTTCGGCGGTAATGGATGCTGGTCTAGGATATCTGTTCCCGTTCGGGGCCATCTGCATGATGTTGGTCAACTGCGACAACGTGCTACGCCGTGGTACGATCGGTTTGATCGTTGCCGAGTTGTACGAGGTGGATCGATCACTGCAACGCAAGAGTCATCGCATCAACCATCGGCGTCAGATGCGGCTGCTGATGCGCATACTGATTCTGTTGCTGTCGTTGGTCACGATCGGCACCGGTTACTCCTTGGCGGTGGCTGTAACGGCACACGGTTCCCAAAGGCTGCAGTTTCCCGGTTTCGTCACCAACACATTCTCGTACCTCGTGACGGGTACGGAGATCGTCCTGGTGAACTTCCATTTCATTATCGCGGCCCGATTGGTTGCATTCCGCTTCGATGAAATTGAACGGTGTCTCCGGAAGCACCTGGACGCTGGCCAGTGGTGGATCGAGCGCGGCAACCCCTGGGGACGGAAGACGACCCGGGTTGATGTGATCGCCAATCTGGGGGATGATTTTTTCACCCTAGTTCGAATTGTGGCCCGAATCAATCGGGTCTACTCGAACCAGCTCGTGTTGTGCATCTCGGGCGTATGCTTTTACAGCATCTTTATTATCTACGCAACTACCTTCACGATTTTCATGGGCCGCATGGAGGAGCTCCGGATGGTGTCGGTCATGCTGAGCGCGTGGGCCTTTATGGTCGCCATGATGGGCTTCATCTTTCACGCGGGAGTGGAACTATCGCGTAGCGCCCGGAACGTGGCCGAACTCCTTCACCATGCGGTACAGCGGGAGCAGGACGCGGGGATACGTCAGAAGTTGCTCCACTTTTCCCAACAAATCCTGCTGCGCCCACCGAAACTACGAAGCTTGTTCTATGAGTTCAACTGGAAAACTATGTTCCGGGTAAGTTTCGCCGGACTTTCACCGCAATGCCCTTAAAGCGCCGTGTTTATTGTTTGCAGATTTTTGGGTTCATCGTCACCTATCTGGTGATACTGATGCAGTTCGACCGCGTTTCCGTCAGGCCGGCGAAGGAATGAAATCGAGAGCCGCCGGTTAAGATCGCATCGCGTAAATGATGCAATTAATGGGATGAATCAAGTATTAAACGATTGTGCAACGATTTTATTTCAAGCCGTCCTTTCATTTATCACACTCTCGTTCCGCACACTCAACCACTTTATGCTCAATTGTATCTCATTAATTAATGACACGAGTATGGGGGAGAAAAATCGCGAAAAATGTGTCTCCTCAATAATTGATAAATAAAAATGCCTCTCCTCGGAACGATGCGCCCGATGCGCCATGTGTTGCATCGCTTCGTCCGCTAACTTGTGAGTTTATTTTAACACTTGCGTGCCTGGTTAATTAATCTTCATTATCCATCGTATAATCGAGGGTCCATCGTGGTCGCGGATGATCGCGAATTATGACACAGTTGTTAAAGTCATTTCCTTTCGCCGCGTGTTTATTGTATCGCATCGAACTGTATCATTATGATCAAATACGTTGCCAGTTCGCCGGTGGCCTGCAAAGGAAATGTTTCATTCTCCATTGACTTCAAAGCCGGCTTTCGTCTTACCCTAACCAGCAGGAGCCAATCGACGTCGAAAAACAGCAAATCAATGCTCGGCAGACGGTGAGACATTTGCTCCGACAGCCACTGTAGCTCGTCCTCGATCTCCGCCGACGTGGTCAGGTTGATGAGCCGATGAACCAGCTTCCACGTGTTGATGGAACATTTGCGAAGCTCGCCCGCCAGGGCAATGCTCATGATCGATAGTGCAGAGTAGAGCACAGTCCCTACCATGTAGAACGCAGCGTCGTAAGCTTCAGCCGCTATGTAGCGGTAGAAAACTACCCGCAGAAAGGCGAAAGTGGCCACTAGCAAACTGACCAGGATGTGGATCATCAGCATTACCATCGGTGTGCCATAGCTGACCGAACAGTCGTGCGTGACGTCACACAGTTTGTCCTGCAGCTTCCTCAGCGTGCGTATCAATCGCAACGTTTCCTGCACATCACACTCAGAGTCGATACGGTACGTTAGCTTCCTGCAAATAAATAATGGCAAAGACTGACCCCTATACTAAAGTTTGCAGCACTCACTTCAGCACGTGGTTGATGGTCTCTGCGCGTGTCCACACGAAGTACAGCAAAAGGTTGAACATCATGTAGAAACAGATCCCGCCGGACCAACAGTAGGACATAAAAGCGCCGGCCATGAAGTGATCGCTCCAAAACTCGACGCCCCGAATGCCGGCCAAAAAGATCGGATGAAAAATGCAGCACATCACCGTGCTGAGCGACCCGAGAAGATGATGCACTTGGTAGTTCCTGCAGCAGCACAGTTTCGCAATCTGTTTTGGATAAAACGTGGACTCTAGTATTTGTACCAAAGGTGATTGACCACTGAGCCGTTACCTCCGCATCAAACCGTTCGAGGTCGGAGAACATGCGCAGGATACGCACTTTGTGGGCCTGGAACAACCACGGTGTCAGGAGCAGTGCGAAGAAAGGCAGCTGCATTAGGATGGCCATACTTTGCTCGACCAGGCCGGAGCTGGAGATATGAATGAGACCCCAAGCGTCGGTCCGAAGCGTGACGAAAATGAAATAGATTCTCAACAACGTTAGCAGCACTATCCAGAACCACTGGACCGCGGCACCTTCTTTGGCCGTGTGGCTGTCCGCTGAGATGACGTGCACCCCCAGCAACTTCATAGCCTTCCAGATGGGGCCGAAGGCTTGAGAAAACCCGTGGGCCGGAAACCACCATCGCATCGCGTACTCTCGGCGGATTTGCTTCCGAACCAGCTCGATCATCGCGTGGCGCGTCCAAAAATGATACTGATCGGTAGTGGGCACCGTTTGGGACCTCAACTCCTCAACTGGACGATATGGAGTGATTAAAAATTCATGCCACTTTGGGGCCGCATAAAATAGGAGCGAACTGCTATCGAAGGGGTCAGTCTAAGGATGTCTTCGTTCCGAAGGGCCGTTCGGTGGTTCCGGGCCGAGCCGCGCAATGTGTTTGATGTTCTAAAGTTCAACGATGCGTTGTGTGACGTTCTGGGTCTAACCATCTATCGCTACCGTGGGGATCCTGCGAACGGAGTCGCTGAGCTGAGTGCACTGAAGATGGTGAATTTTTTGCTGATGAATGTACTTCTGGTGGCTCTGATGATCATTCACGCCTACATTCCGAAGAGGTTCACCAACCAGTTCACCTCGGTGATCGTGATGTACGGCATCCGGGCCCTGCTGGTGGGCGGTGTGTTTGGAATTTCGCTAGTGAACAATCTGAATGCGTGGAACTGGAAATCGATCATCAAACTGGTTCAGCGATTGCATCAGCTGGACATTCAGTTTCAGCGGATCGATCATCGCATCGATCATGTCGGCCATCGAAGGCAGCTCTTGGCCGGATACAGCTTCGCGCTGATCGCACTGTTGCCGGTCGTTGTCGGCTTCAACGCAACCACCATCGTCTTCGTCGATTCTCGATGGGAATCGTTTAGGATGGTCATTGGCCAGATCTACTTCAACTTGATCTTCTTCACTATGGTTAGCATGTTTTTGACGCTATCCTACCTAATATCGGTTCGTTTCAAGCACTTGAACGATGCCATCGAGCTGAGATTCGACACATCGAACGAATCGTTTGTTGAAAGCGATAAAATATTGCCACCGCCTTACCTTGCCCGAGAGCAGATAGCGATCGTGCAAAAGTTTGCCGATCTGCACCACCAATTGAACGAGATCGCGGACCATGTTAACAGGGATTATAGTGACAAACTGCTGTATAGCGTCATCGGTTCGCTTCAGTTCTCGGCGTTCAATCTGTTTGCGCTGCTAAAAATCTTGCTCAACAATATTCCGCAAGTGCGAGTGTTTACCTTCTTCAACGTGGTCGGAAGTATGCTGTACACGGTAATGTTCATGTTCGTGATTAGCCGGACGAGAATGATAGCCCGAGAGGTGTGTTCCGAACCACAGGATGAGTATGCAGAGAGTTAATGTTGGCTTTTCGTTACAGAGTAAACATACAGCCACGTTGCTCCACAAAGCCATCAATAATGAAACGGATGAAAAGTTGGTTCGATCGATGGTCATGTTCTCGAGACAGGTGAGGAACCGTTCGGCTGCCATCGGCTCCAAGCAGATCGTGTTCGACTGGCCATTCATTTTTGATGTAAGTCTTTGTAATTAGCCGATAGAGCATCGAGTCGAATTAATGGGTCCTACGGTCCTTTACTCGATTACAGTGCATCGCCGGACTGGCCTCCTACTTTGTGATCATGCTACAGTTTGATGCGGCATTCGGATAAGGACGTAAATCGTCATCACACCTGATGCACTTCGATAACCTGCACTTTCGTTAATTAAACCCAACCAAAGATAATTCCTCGCGTTGCCTCGTCCAATATCAGTATACTCGCTGGTGTGGTCACAATGAGCCAAAGCGGCACTCGGTTCTGGTTTAAGGTGAACTCCGTTTTCGAAGCATTCCGTCCCGTTTATAGGGCCAGCAAAATGGTTGGAATACTCGTCGATACGATCGACTTTCGGAAGCACGACATCACCCGGACCGTGTGGGATCAGATTGCGCTCGTGGCCGGCGTTTTGCTCGATCTTCAGGCCCTAAAACTGGCCGCTGGCCGATCGCTTAGTATTTCCGATTCGATCCTGCTGAACGTGGGCATCTACAGCTCGGTCAATTTGGGTTTCATCATTTCGTTATGCATTCCGCTCTGTAACCGCATCTTTGCCCGGCGAATGCACGGAATGATCAAAACGATGGCGGAGGTAGACGGAAAGCTAGAAGATCATGGGTACCACCTCAAACACCAGTTGAACCACTTTCTCAGCTGTGCGTATATGGCCACACCGATCCTGATCAATTTCCTACTGTTCGGTAGCACGCTTATTGGTCAGCGAGTTTCCGAGGCTCAACGAACTAGTTTGTTAGAAATTATTATTTTTATTCGATCTTCTTTGGTTTACACCATCTTTGGGTCTTACTCGTGTCTCACATTGACGTCCATCTATATGCGCTGCAAAGGACTGAACGCGGTGATCGGGTAATGATTACTTGTGGACTCTCGATTTTGAAGCGATTTAACGTGTGTTCTTTTCACAGCCAGAGGCTTTCATCTCCGATCGACACAAGGTCTCTGATTGCCTCGGTACGATGTTTTGGAGAGCTGCACGAAAAGCTCTGCGACATCATACTGAGCTTCAACTATTGCTTCGGCCTCCAACTGCTCTGCATGATGGCGTCAGCGTTTGGGTTCACCCTGTTTTCGCTGTTTGGTCTCGTTCATGATTTGTCACGTTCTACGGGCGATGAGAATTACATTGCTACGATGTACAATATGGTTTATGGTTGCATTTACCTGTCGTTCATCATCCAGGTCGTGGTTAATGGGAGTCTCGTAACGCACGAGGTTTGTATGGAACAAGCGATCATGAAACAAGCAGACGATCATTTTATGTTCATGTTTAGTGCAAAAAAACGGCGGTGATGATACATAAGACGATTTGCTACAACCACCTCGAGCCGGCTGTCATGAGGCAGATAAAATTCTTCTCCCTGCAGCTGTTCAACTCCGACCCACAAGTGTCCTGTTTGCTGTACAATTTTCAGTGGTCTTTTCTCGTTTCCGTAAGTTGCTTGGACGATTAACCCCCAATCTGCTCGTTAATTGAGATGCCTTTCGATTGTAGGTCCTTTCGTCACTCATGATGCACATAGTGATCCTGGTTCAGTTCGATCTGGCCAACATTGCCACCAAAGTGTGAACGCAATCTATCACCCGAAAGTAGTGTAATAAAATTGGATATTTAAATGGGACAGTCCCTAACTAATCCATTCTGAAATATTGCGCATTAGAGGCAATCAGAGCGGTTTCTGCAGATAGTATCGGCTGTTTAAAGTACCGCAAAGATAAAAACGACGAAGATTGATGCTTGCAAAGCCCGGAACATCCATCATTTAGGGGCGCAATTCGTACCATTAGTAACGAAACATTACTCCTGAGCCAGAATAGATGATTTGATATTGAAAAGTTGCCATGGAAACAACTCTAGCTCTCTGTCCGACATCTCGGCGGGTTCTGCCTCTGTGTGTTGCAAGTGCACCGAGGAACTATTGTGCCATCGGATCAAAATATCAGTCCCGGTCTTCCGTTGAATGCTCCTTGAAGAGAGAGAGACAAGCCGCCAGTGACAGAATCGCATATATCTTTGAGAGAGCTCGGGACGCCAGGGTTGACGCCTCCGAAGGTGGTCTTACATATATTCCGAACATCCGAACACCCTCATTTAAGACGGGAAATAGCGTAGAAATGTAACGCAGTCCGCACACAAGCTAATGGAAAACTGCCAGACCGAACCGAGTCCGACAAAAACGACGGCAAATTTATCACGTAGCTCCACCGTATCCTTGAAACATCCAGATTTATCAAGTTGCCGCTGCTGCGTCCGGCGTAGAGCACCAGCGATCGTGTGCGCCACCGTACGATGCATTTTGCCAATCCCAGCCCTGTCAAACCGCACACGGACTTGTGTTCTCATAGTTCGTCATCTATTATTCACGGGCAAGACGGAGATTCCGACTCCGACGGTACGCACTCAGATTCCTTACTCAATCGCCTCACGAAATCAAGAAGCCGTGCGTCTGCTGAGAGTGAGCCATTCCAGCCGCAGAGAGATCCTTGGGTGTTTAAATTATCCCGCTTATGTACGTGAGTTGATTACGTCTTGTCACTTTTTGGCTTCGGGGCAAAGGTATCGTACCTCACTGAGCGTTGGACTTGCCGAGTAAAGAGCGTGTCGTGTTGTTGTAATATTTGTACAAGACGCTGGCGGATGGCTGATTTGCACGATTTACACTTCAAACTGAGCGTTTAATTAGTTGCGTCAATTTTATTCCCTTTTATTAAAGCATTCTTTTCGGAGCAGTGCTTCAAATGTTTGCGTTCCTCAAATCGTTTTCTTAAAGAGTTAATTGGTCGATAGCGGGCAACAAAGAACTGTGGTTGCCAAAGATTGGGTTGGCAGATTATGGACCATTCCGTTTTATGAATATTTTATGTTGATTTACCGTTGACTTCGCCGGTCGCTATTTTTGTTAAAGACCTCCGCTTAGCGGGGCAAAGCATCGCAAAACGTGACGATGAAACGGTCACTGCGGGCGTTTTCCGTGATTCCCGCGCGTTCTGTAATTACGCCACTAAGACGCTCCCCGCAGGTGAACGAATATATTAATCATAAGCAAGGTTGGTAATAATTGAAAATTCAAATATAAATATCGTAGTCGCCGCTTCCTGTCAACAGGTACTAAGCTAGGTTGAACGAACTTTTAAAGCCTACGTCACTACCAAGGTGGTCGCATTAAATTTAATGAATATGCATCAACCATTCCGTCTGTTGCCAAACCAAATACGCAACTTGAATGGGACCGAAGACGGATTCCAAAGGACTATGTCTAGCAGTTATTGTTACTGAAACTGCCATTTTAAAAATTTCAAAACTTCAAACCACAGAGATAGTCTTTTTCGTTGCCAACCGAATAACGGTTCAAGGATTGCATACATTTAGGCGTTCTTCTTCTTTGAAAAGGTCTCGAAAAATATTCGATTTAAATTATTAATCCCTCTTTCGGGCTTCTGGATTTAAAATCAAGAAATGAGCTCATTGGCCAAACCCCAAAATCGTGTGATTGCTTTCGGACCGTTCGGCCCTTATTTGCATGATGTCAAATTGCACCAAAATGTTGAGATACGTTGCGAAGGACGAAATCATCTGCACGGAAAAGAAGTAAAGGACAGGGTTAGTCACGCGTGTGTTTGCGTGGATTCCGACAGCGACTTGCCGTGAGCAGAAAAGCCCAATCGATATCGTAGAAATAGCACGAAACCTTCGGAGTTTGGTGGGACAGCTGAATAGAAAACGCTCTCAACTGAAAGAAAATCATTAAGCTATTGATTTAGAGTCGAAACGACACCACTTGCCTGTTGTAACACGGCATGATTGCATTCGTTGTAAATGATGGCTTTATGCAGCAAAATAGCTGTTTCTTTGGCCTGTAACGAAACCATCTCATGAATATGCCTTGTCGAGCTTCTTAGTACTCTCCTTACCTTTTTGTGCAACAAACTTCCAGCAAAGATGATTTGGAATATAATCAGGAGATAGAAGAAGCTCAGAAACAGTTGCGACAGTATGATGGGACCGGCGTTAGCAAGGCGGCCAGCCCTGGGCGATAGGTACACGTGGATGATGGCGAAAAAGCTCACCAAGTTCAATCCAAATGCGCTGGCCAAAACGTAAAAAATGTGCACGAAAAAGCACCAATTGTAGTGCAAAATGATGGCGGACAGTTTGGTGTAAAGTACGGCGAATGCTTTGGTCGTTTCCTTTTCCGCCAATGGCAACAGCTTCTTCGTCGCAGTCGGTTTTGTATGAAAATATAAGCTAAAAATCAAGATACGAGAGAAATTTACGAATCTTCACTACTCCTCTGCTAATGCGCATCGTGAACGCACCCGAAGGCAACATTAATTTTGTGGTAACGATAGACAATGGCCCAGAGCGCCTCGCAGCAGTAGCACGTACTTGTGATGAACATTAGATTGGCCATTATGAAAGTTATCAACACTACCGTATTTTCACCCGTTCGATAGTCCACTTGGAACGGATTCGAAAGGACCGTCCCGGACAGGCATCCGATCTGAAGCAAGAACGCCACGAGCAGATACATGGCGTGGCAGAAATATTCCGTACTGTAATCGTGCCGGTAACCGATTCGCTCCAGTTCGCGGTCAGCATCCACCACAAGCTGAATGAGGCGATCGTATCGATACGCGTTAAGATAGTTCACTATCGGGACCACGATCATGGCCAGCATTTGTATCGACAGGAACAGATTCAGAATGAACTCGATCAGCGCGGAATTGTACAACGATCGATTCCGATCGAACGGTGCCGTGCTTGATTTGATCACCAGAAAACTGTTTAAGCACACGTAGCCCACAAAGATCAGGACATCTTTGAACGTGCGCCGGATGCTGGCCGTTTTGAAATTGGCCGTAAACGAAACCAATCCGAGGGCCTTCGTCAAGTAGTACATGGGTCGGAGCGTTTCGACAAAGTTATGGGCCACAAAAAACCGCTTCATTTCTCTGCGAATGTTGTACGACCGAAGCGTCAAATTAAACTATTTGCCGCCTGCCGAGTTCGAGGCCCACCAGAAGTGCTCAAGCAAGGCGGCTGAGAAGGCAGACAGGGCTGGAATTAATTACTTCGAAAGAGGGTCACTTTCCAGCGACGATAGCATCGGCGACCGGGCCAATGATTAATGGCGATCCGTGAGCATCGGTGATAATTGATGATTGGAACGACAATTTGCATGGCACAGCCGGCAAGCTGTTGGAACGCGCGTCCTAGCAGCGAAGACACTACAAGCAATATAGCAGAAGATCAATAGTATTGATTCGAGTCGATTGGTTCAAATGTTCCTCCAACACTCGGTGTAACTAATAACTGATTATAACATTGGGGGATTAGGGCGCTTCGTTTAGCATTCTGCCGGGAATCGGTATCGGTGTGCTTGTTGGTGCTCGTAATGAGCCCGCCTAATGAACAGACGTGTTGTGTGCTCATAAATTAATCCCCGGGCAGGCCGTTTGTGTTATGGTATCTGTATGTTACAAGCCAGAAAAGTAGCACCGCCAATTAAGGATGGCTGGAAAGGATTGTCGAGTCCTTGTTGAAAAACGCGACTAGCTGAAGCTCACCATCATTAACCGCGCGACAGTGATTGAAATAAATTATTCCCCTCCAGCGCGATGCTTCAGCTATTTTCCATTTTTTGGCACGGCGGTCGACGGTTGGACGACTGTACGGCGGGGCGGTAGGGTCCCCGCCATCCAATGGAGTTGCCAATGGAGTACGTATTACCGGAGCGCCACCGTAATGCGGCACGGGCACCGCAAACGACGAGCTGGCCGGTCGTCCATCAACGCCAGCAGCACGCTAGGTCCCGGCAATAATATGCTAATTCATTCATCCCAGCTGCTGCTTATGCCGCTCATATTGATGGCGTTGGTCACGCCAACGGCACGGATGTTCGGATGATGTCGAACATTGTTTTACAATCGGCAGTGCAGTTGTTGTCGTCCGTGTCCGGGGTGCCGCAGCCAGCCGGCCATTTCGTTGGCGTCCCGGCATTGGTGACCCACAGGGAGTAGAGCCGGTGTTGGGTCTTTGGTGACATATCGCCTCCCGAAAGTCCCAGAGTCACCGTGGAGTCGCACGGGACTCGAGATCTGGATGTCCGGGAGACGCGAGGGCGAAGTAATGCAAAAAGGTGGCAATAAATTTTGAATTACAATCTCCACGCCAGCCAACCCGGTGGCCCGGTCATTTGGGGGTTTGGTAACCGACACCCTTTCGACCGTGCTCGGGAGGACTCAAACTCAATCCAACGCGTCTCGACGGGTTCCGGATGTGATGTTTCCCCAGGGTACAACTTATTGGAACGGAAGGTGATTTATTTGACGCCTGACGTTTCGCATGTGATCCGCATTCGACGTGCGCAACGTGAGCTGGGGATGTGGCCGCTCAAGAAGTTTGGAGAGCGCTCGGAATGTACCATTCGTTCGAACCCAGTAACCTAACGCAGCTGTGCGTTTCGTTAGCAAAATGTAGGGGAACTGGAAATGAAAGAAAGTTATGAGAATCCCGATCCTAATTTTGTGGACGCATTTCCTACTCAGTTTGTCGAAACTTCTATACTTGAAGTCCGGGTCAGATTAGTCATTTGCCAAAGGTCGAAGCTACTGCCGTGGTAGTGACTCGGTTTTCCGTTTGCAGATATTAATCTTTCTTTCAATTATCGCCACGAATCGCCGGGTTAATCAATGTTAAATGATTCGACTCATCTGAATAGGCTGCCGACATTGATTTGATTGATTTGTGGTGAAGGATCGTGAGCTTAAGCGAGGTGTGATAGGGTGTGGTGAGGTGAGGTGAGTTAAGGCGATGAGATTATATTAGATGAGAGGAGATGCGATGAAATGAGAAGAGATGATTCTCGACTTATCATTACAGGAAACCGACTTACCAAAGGTTAAATTTTCTACTAACCTGGATTCATTGTATACCCAACAGCCCTTCAATAAATGCCACCGAAATCAACATGACGATGATGATTTTTCTCATAAACTTTCATGCTTAATGTGTTCCCAATGACTCATGTTCTTCGATGAAAGAATAACTATTCGATGTAATAAACGAAGTCCAACTTTGCGTGAGATGAAGTTCACCGGGTCGGATAGTTCCTTATGGAACAAGAAATTTCCCTTCGGTTTAAGGGATGCAAGAATCTAGTCCGTCCAATAAAGCCTCATTGTTGTCTCAAATCATGCAAATTCATGATTTATGGCCTGCAACGAATTAGTCCGTTCTGTCAGTGGCGTTGACGAGCTCAACCTCCAACCTCAAAGATCTATGCTAATATTATACAGTAAACTACATATTGACTGGAACATTCTAAGAAAAGGAAAACAATGGAATCATCACCAAAGCTTTACTGATTGTGTCATGCCAGGAAAAAAATTGATCAATTGACGGGCGGTGAGCATAATAAATTGGATGGCTGCTAGCACTTTCGCTTGCAAGCTGAAAGGATTCGTCGGCCCGTAGACGGCCACCATTACAGGGCGGTATCCTTTCCTGCGAATAGTGACGTTCCGACAGCTCACTCCGTGCCGGGCATCTCTTCTGACCAAAACCAAAATGACCATAAAATTTACCTATTTACCGCTTATTTGTAAAAGTAACGATCTTCGTCCACACCCTCGGGTGGAGTTGCCCTTGGCCAGAGCACGTTCCAGCCACACACAACCGCTCCGCTGGCTGTTGCAGTTCAGTGACTATGGAATATGCTGTTGGCCACACATCCATCCCGCCGCTCGTTGGGCCGTTCTACGATAAACGAGGCAGCGAAACGCCCAGCAGTCTAGTGGATGGTTAAACTGAAAGCCCCAGCCAGCAGTGGTGAGTCTCCCAGCATTCGTCGGACTAACAGAGCCCTCCGACCGTATCCTGTGCGCTCCAGATAGTTGAACAATTTTGCATGCAAACATAAGCATGGAATATATTCACCATGGTCGATTTTCATAAACGAGCCATATTTCAGCTCGCTTCCTTGCCCAGATGATGATTCGGTTACTCGGGGCTCGGGCCGGCCCATCGTTGACCAGCCCGGGCGACGTAGATCAACATCATTATCATCATCGACGGAGGCAGCAACAGCATCAACATGAGGCGACTGGCCGATAACACTGTGCTGAAAATAATGGTCACACGTCCGCCAGTTCGCCGCTGTGCACTGAAAATCACTTAATAAATATCCTGAGCATATATTACGGAGCCGAGTTGCGCGAAAATTAGTTTCATTCGTGGAACCATCGGTCAACACCATCCCTATGAACCGAAAATACCGAAATAGAGTTTCAAATCACCGTTTAAATCGTGAAATGAAGGAATATTGTCATCACAAAAACTAATCTCTAGGAATTAAAGTTACTTTTTCGCCACATTGGCTGGGATCGGCCGATGCGTCAGTGGTGCCATTGTTTAACTAGTGCTTCGAAGCAACAGGTTCCTCACTGGCAGTTGCAGCTACGATCATGGTAAAAGTTTTACCTTGACACTAATCTGCATCGGCCAAATATTCCACCAGACCCACGGCTGCACCGACCGACCGGGATTTTAAGCTCCGAGCTTCCAAAGTGGTTTTCCGGTTTTTTGCACATAACTTCTGTGACTCATTAAATCCGGGTGGCGTCCCCGGAGATCTGTGGTGACCCGTGGTGCCGTAGGACCGTCACATGTTTGATGATGCGGGTTTTTTCTCTAATGCGGCTCTCGTAACACACTCTTTTGCATCAGTCAGAGAGCCGAGTTCGCACCCACGAGACCTCCTTTTCACAGCTGAGATTCAAGGTTTTGGGTAATGTTTTATTCATTGTGCGAATGAAATTAGCCCCCGCCGGTTCACCGAAATGGAAATGAGCCGGAGGTCATGACAGACTACAAATTTAATCAGCCCCCAGACCGAATCTCTGCACGCCCTCGTGGAGAGCAAAGGTCAAAGGATTTTTGGCCACTCGATGATTTTTACCGCAAGGATACCTGTTGTATGACGATAATCTAGTATTGCGCCACCACCGTCCGCCGGATGGCGTAACCGTGATGGGTGATTCAATAAAACCGACCTAATATCGAGTAGCATTAAGCGGGCTGTCTCTGGCAACAACGTCCACTGGGCTGGGAACCGCTCCAACGGCCAGGAAGCCGCCTTACAACGGGACCAGCTACAGCGAGCTACATCTGCACATAATGACCTCGAAACGAGCAGCAGCAGCAGGCAGGCAAAGGCAAAAGATGGCCCGATGTGTGAAGGGTCCCCGACGCACGACCATCTGCGTCGGGGACACGAGGCTTTAATAGTCTGCTAAGAGAGCCAATAAACATAAACTGCAGTTCACAGCCAGGCTAGACCGTCGTCGTCGTCGCCGTCATCGTCGTTTGGAGCGTCATCTGCACTGCTCGAAGAAGGCCTGTTTCCATGGTAACCTGGCTCGGCCCCCGAGCATATGATGGATCGTTCAATACGCAGTGACTCCAAAGTAGTGATGGTGAAATGTGTGTTATTTTTCCAAGAAACAGGGTTTTCATTTTAGTTTGGGAATTTTGTCAACATTTTTATAGTTTTATGAAATTGTTTGAAATTATTGTCACACCGTGGATTGATTATTTGTCGACCCACATAGTGTTGCAAAAGATGGGGCCCAACACGGCGTTCGTTCGAAAATGGCCCATTGGTATGTATTTTTTCATTATTATTCCATGCCGCTTGGAAAGTTTATTTTGCTTACATTTCAAGGCCTCCTTGTAAAACAGCAAAACTTACAACCTCAGGATAACCTCGTTTTGGGGACGATGATTGGAAATTGAAATTTGCCGGTTTGCTGAAAAAAGTGAAAGTTGTGATGGCCACCGCAGAAGCTTTCCCGAGGAGATGCTAGAAAAACGGGGAATTCCACGGGCATCGAAATTATCATCCATTGGCATTTTGGTGCACGCGTCCTGATGCACTTTCTCCGGCGGAAGGCGGTGCAGCTCGCGTTCCCAATCCCATATTTACCCCGATGTCCGCGCGGAAGCCGAAGCTCGTGAGCTTGAGCACGCCTCGGCGGCTGACTTCTATTGCTACTGCTCTCGCTGAAACAACGATGAGACGCGCGCGATTAGGAAAAGATGTGCCCTGGCGACGTATTGCAACATCGTGCCGGCTCTCGAATGCATAACACAGTACCGTGCCTTGTCCGAAGCCGATGATGATGCACTTGAGTCATTCGCGGATACGTTGCTCCGGAGCTCTGCGCTATTTCGTCACGGCAAGGTCTCGGCGGATGTTGGCGGAAACTTTCCTTCCTAGGGTACGTTGAAATAAACGATGCAAATTCCGCTTTTGGACACCGAGAGCCGGGTGGGCCCGCTGATTGATGATGCACCCGGAGTGGCGTCATGTGCCATTTGTCCGCACGTGACTTTCTGCGGGCGCTGTCATCTCTAGCCCAGAATCTTTGCCGTGCTCGTTCGCTCGGAACCATCGGGCCGAGAGAAGGACCTTCAAAATCGCGTCCCGTGGTCCCGGCAGATCCGGCAATAAAATATGAAGGAAATAATTTTAGACCATATTTTTGCCGTCGCAGGCGCCCGTACGCCCGCTGCAATGAAATTAGTACTGCGATTTATGGCCATGATGAAGTGGGTTTTGGGGCGAGAGCCACACTGAGCCACACGTTTGATCTGAAACATGACGGTGCGTTTTATGTGGGACTAATTTCTTGCTTCGGTTGGTTTACGGATCGCTTGTCGGAGAAAATGGCACACAAATGCTGGCGGAAAACAGCGTTGTTTCACCAAAAAGATTCAATTTACATTTCTTTAGAACATCTTAATTTGTTCGCCTTGTGTCGAAAATGGAGTTTGTTTTATGACAAGAGAGAGAGAGAGAGAGGGAGAGTGGCCATAGCAGAGGCATTTTATTTGATTCTCGGAATTTTCCATTTTATTTATTTAAGTGTCAAGAGCGTGGATGGCGCGGGCTTGAAGAACTCACACAATCAGACAGAGATAGAGCTTCTGGAGTGGCTTAAGAAATCTGAACCTCACCCAACAGCTTAACGGCCGTTCCGATGGACAGTCGAATCTTGAAGATCGTTTCAGATGTTTGAGTGCCTACAGCTTTTTCATGGCGTCGTTGAACCGCTTTTTAGTACAGCCATTCTAAACCACAGAACGTTTGCGGCGCGGCGCAAACGTTCTCTTTCTCGGCTTTGTGGTTCCACCGGCATCCAGGGCGAGTAATAATGAAAGGCAGGAACTTAGGCCCGAGCGTTCCCAAAATTATACGATGAAAGTGCCCTCACTGAAACCGCCAGTAACGAGAGTTGAGAGCACTGGAAATAAAAGTGAGGAAGCGCGTACCTTGCATTCCTTTGCATCCTACCAGGGCATGGCTGCAATATTTGTTCGGCCGCGAAAGTACCAAGACGCGGCACCCTGTCGGTAGTGAATTACCTCAGCCATGGTCTTTTACGATTATTAACTGCGTGATAATACATTAATTTTGATGATAATAAACAAGGCATGTAGAAAGGCCGCGAAGGGTCGAGCCCAGGTTTTACGATGTGGATGCCTAGCGAGCGCAACATGATGGAAGCCCACGCCAGTGGAGCAAATTTTCAATAGAGCAATCCGCTACTGTGCCTTTGTGCGGTTTAGCAACATTATGGGACTTAAAATGAATCCATTATCATAATGCAAAAAATGCATTCAAACTCACTGCATTGCACTGGCCAGGAGGGTGTTCGGCTGGTCGAAATTCCAGAGTAATCCCCATTGAGCGCGCCCTGGTCGGCAACAGTCGGGCTCTTGTTGCTCATTTTTATCCGGCTCCGGAGCAAATTCCTCTGATCCTTTTACCTAAGAGATCACGAACAACGATAGCGGGTTCGCATGTGTTAACCGAAAGGTGTTTCCCGCTGAACGCTGGGTCGGTTAGTGGCCACACTCTGATAATCATCGTGGCTCGTGGTCGAGCGTTGATTATCCGTGCGAGATTATTGAAATGGGTGTAATGAAGGTGTACGTTTATTGCCCGGCAATGGCGACACATTTTTGCTCCGTTCTCCTCGGTAATAATGGTGGGGTTTTTCGGCCATTTACTTCTCCGGTCGACAAACACTGTTAATTACACGGACAGGTATTGGCATGTTCTCGTCCCTCTAGCTCTCTAATGGTTATTTCCACCTCTCCTCGTCCAAGCCCCGGCTTCTTCGTGCCGTGAGCTCGGAACGGAAGCCGAGTTTTCAGTGGAGCGCCTTAAACCCTTGGCCACGAACGGTGAAAAAACGAACGAACCACGTTGATTACACGTGTCCAGCGCGGCCAACCGTTAAGTGTTTGCATCACGTGCAAAACGGTCCTTCCGTAGCACGTCCGCTTCGGAAAATGATCTTCGTGCTTGACCCGCACGTGGTTCGATGCAGGAGGCGAGCCCTTCTGGTCAGAATGCATCGACAACGACTGACATCGGAAAAATGGGAGCAAAGGAATCTTTGATGTGAGGTATCTAAGAGAAGCGTTTTGATTGCTAGGATATTTGCGGAACAAAGTAATGCAAACCAAGTAACCATTGCTGTCTTTGTGGTGGCAAGTCTATTAATCTCAATAATTTTGGTCAAATTGGCGAATCTTAAAGATGCTTTATTACGTACAAAGCACTTCATAAATAACATCGGCCCACGGAAACCGAAGAAATGGCAAATGGATGCTCATTCTTTCGTAACAGCTGTGCGACATTTAAACCTGGACTTGCGACTTTCATTTACCATCCATCTTCACGAACGGGAACGGGACAAGGAACCGGAACCGCACGGAGTGGCGAGCGGCACCGAGACTCCTGCAGCGCCGCGCTGAAGGCCTATCAAAAATCCTGTCTATCCGGATCCAGAGATTGTCGTGGACGGTAACGTGGACGACGTTACACGGTAGAATCGAGCCTTGGCATTCATTTCCCGAGACGTCCATAACGCGCTGCGCTGGCTCCGGTGGCGTAAGCTCCCGGCGTAGCGTAATGGCAGAAAAGATGTCGGGACCGGGGGCCGAGGAGACATATCAGATGAAAGTGGAACCGGATACGAATTGCAATTGGCATCAGTACCGTCTTCTTTCGCTTCTTCAAAAGGGGTCGTGCCGTACGAGGGACGAGTGCCGCGACGCATGCCACTGGTACCCCTGGTTGCCAGCCAAACTGCCGATACTTTCAGTAAATGGGCAATAAAGTCATGCATAAATTCCCGACGTAAGCGTTCCGTTTGAAGTTAAATTTTGCTGTGCGATCTCTCGGTCCGATCGTCGCCATCGTCCGTCCGTTTGAAAACGTGACATAAGCCCTGGGTTTCTCGACGCCCGTTCCAGTTCCGGAGTCTTTCTAATCGGGGATCCCTTAATAAAGCAAACTATTGCCAAACTTTTGCTTCTCGTTTTACAATTACATTTTTGCTATCAGTTCCATTCCATCCGATCCGATCTTCTTTGATGCAGCTGATAGAAAACCTAAAAATATTATTAACCAAAAGTTCATTTTGATGTATTTATCCTATTTAAAAAGCTTTCCTCGAGTTTGTGGCCACAAAAGAACTCCCGTTCAGGTTCGTTAAACATTCACACAACAATTCGCGAATCTGCTGTTCCGATTTTCCGGCGAATCGCTGGAGGAGAGCAATAAAACTTATTTCGTGTTCGCCGAATCTGATTTAATGGCCACGAGGTTAAAAACACTGTGAACGGACGGCCCCTAGGATGCCAGAGCATCATCCTTGTTTCGGTTCTGACCGAACCCATTATAAATATGTATACGCGAGTTGGTCGCCATTTTAATTTATGATTTTATTTTTCCAAGCATTTTACATTTTGCTTGCACCCTCGCTCGCTAAGCATACGCATGATTCAATTAGCATACCAGCGCACACATACACGTACACATACATACTTTTCCGTACTGAAGATCGCACACACGTATACACTCTGCACAAACAAACGGATAACAACCTCCGGGACGCCCGCCAGGGTAATGGATGTCCAGGCGGTAGATGAAATAATTAAATACTTAATTACAATGCGCATCTCCTGCGGGCGAGCGGTGTAGCTCCTTCGTGGCCAGCGGGCGGTCCTTCTTAACTATACGCTTCGCTGCGGAAATGGTGGGGCATGAAATAAATAAAACGTGGGAATGATTCTCGGGACGACCTTCGCTTCCGGCGCTCTCTATCGCTCGTGACCGACGTGTCCGTTCGGGTGATCCCGCAGCGTTTGCTGGCCCTCGGGACTCTTGAGAAACACGGACACTTCGCTGTGGTCAATGTTGGGATCGTACGCATCCTGCTGATGCGACACGGCGGCCCGTTGATGCTGGGGTTGCTCGATTGCACTCAGAATCGACTGCAAGAGTCCTTCGGAGAGAATTTGTTCGTGCGGCGCCGATCCGGAACCTTGGAACTGGAGCTGGTACGAGCCGTGCTGGCCCTGCACCGGAATCGTGAGACTTTGTGACTTTTGGGCCGAGATCAGCTCCAGGCCGCCGAGGCCACCGTCAAGCCCGGGCAGCTGGGAAGCCTGCAGGTGTCCCTCCGAGGCGGAAGTGTCATAGTGGCCACCCTCTATCGAGTTGCTGTAGTCGGCCGAATAGCTGGCCGAGGGTCCGACGATCGAGAGCTGGTTCGTTTGGAGTGATGGCTGCACGTCGACGGATGTGGGGCCGTGTCCGCAGTCGTTGGCCACCGATACTATGTCGTGTGCTTGATAGCGCGGCTCCTGAATCGACAGGTGATGCTGCGTGAGGAACGGTTTCGCTGGCTGTTCCGAGGGCAGCGCATTGAGTTCCAGGCTTTCGGCATGCGCGACATCCCGCGTCGGTGGCGGCAGATAGACGTTCCCGGAGTAGGCCGGTTTGGTTCCGAAGTTTTCCTCGTGCTCGACGGCGTGGCCAATGGATTCAATCAGTCCTTGCGGCACCGGCGGCCGATAGGCAATCGGGTGACGTGGGGGTGAACCGGACACTGGCCAGGGCTTCAGGTTCCCGCTGATGCTTCCGTGCGAAATGGCAAGACCCGCGTGACGCACCGGCGGCCCATAGTGCGGTCCGGGTGCAGGACCAAAGTGTAGCTTCTGCGGTGGCGGAGGACCTAGTGGGGACTTGGGGAACGGCGGCGGCTTGTACTTGGCTGGGCCGAAATTATCGCTCGGGGGCGCTCCGTACGAGTCCGACACGAAGTTCGAGTGAATCTGTGGGAAAAAGAGCATAAATCAGAGCTGTGGGGAATCAGGACCTGACGTCCAAAGGGCGGGCCGTTTCTACCTCATTGTTCGCCAGTTTGGGCAGCTCGAGGCCCAGCGGGGGCTCGGAGTGTGCGTTAAAAGCGGCACCATGTTCGAGCTTCGGCAACTGCAGACCGATGTCGCCGGAATCGACGGGTGCGTGCTGATGATTGGCCAAAAAGTCACCACTCGGCGGCGGGCCGTACGAGGACTCGGGGGCATGCACTTCGGGCTGGACCACTGGGCCGGCGATGGGCTTCCATCCGTCACACTTGATCTCCGGAGGAGTCGGTGGAGCATGGACTGCCGAGTGGTGGTGGTGGTGGCCGAAGGATTGGGCCGATTGGAGCGAGAAGCCCGACTGAACCGGTGGCGGACCGTAGCCCGGTTTCGGGGGAGCGTACAGCGGCGCTGGCGGCGGAGGTGGTCCGTAGAGCGGCTGTGGAGCCGGAACCGGAGGTCCGTAGACAGGTTTCGGAGCCGGAGGCGGGGGACCGTACGCCGGGGCGAGGTGCGGCGGAGGTCCGTACACCGGTTTCGGGGCGTGATGATGATGATGGGGCGCGCTGTCGTCACCGCCGCCAAATCCGAACGTCGAGAAGAGTTGCTCCAGGAAGGAGGACGACTTTTTCGGATGTGGTGGTGGAGGACCGTGGAACTGGTGCGGTTTGTGGTGCGGGTAGAAGACCGGCTTGGGGGCCGGTGGGGGAGGCCCATACTCGATGTTGATGTTCGGTGGTCCATAGTTCTGCACCGGAACTCCGTACTCTTTGTGTGGAACGGGCGCTGGAGGTACGTCGGGCGGTGGCGGAGGGTAGTGGGCCACGGCTGGCGTTCCGTAGACCGGCACCGGCAGCTCTGGCCCCGTCGCCGGCGGTGGTCCGTACGAGTCCGCCAACGGTGCCTCTCGTCGCTGGGCCTCGTGGTTCCCGTTGGATTGGTTTGCATTATTCACGACGGCGCTGGCCGTGGCCGAAAGGAGCAGCAGCGCGCCCGCTAATGACGCCATCGATCGGATTGGTGCCTAAAAATAGGGGGAGAAGAGAAAAGGTTAACGTGGCCGCCCGTGAAACGCCAAACGAAATTGGTCAGTGCGACCACACCCCAGTAATTTCGATGATCTTTCCATCCACGATCACGATCACCTGCACACAGCACACCGTGACCGTTAATGATCGTTTCCTTTTTCACTTTCGTTTGTCAAAAGGGTCAAGATCTGACAGCGAAAGAGAAAGACGCCACGCCACGCCACGCGCCCCGACAACAACAAAACGATCACTTTGACAGTCCCAGACTTGGCGCTGCCGCAGGGACGCTGTAAAGATTATGATCTCACGATGATGCCGAAATGGCCAGCACCTCCTCGAGCGCGCTGCTGATTGCCGGGAACAGTGCCCGTCAGTTCCGTGAGTGAAAGTGAGCGTCTCCCGTGGCCCGTGGCCGGGGCAACACAAAAAATGGACGCGCCGATCGCGGCCTTCGCGGCCAACGTAATGAAGCAGCGCCGGGAACCCCGGGGATGATCGGAGTGTGGAACTTTCGATTTTATTAACATATACATACGCGTACACACCAGTCCGAATGTGCTTTTTGCGGCTCTTCGGTTCGGTGTAAGCGACGTAACCGACTCGGACCCTGGACTACGGGCGGCCCCCGGGTCTTCCGGGAAGATCTCCCCACAGAAGAGAATGTGTGCGGCCGGCGATGCCGGTTTTAATTGGAAAACACCCTCCGGACCGGACCCGGAACTTCCCGCAGGAGCCCCGAAGGCACCCGAAGTGTGCCATCGGATGACGACATTGTTGCTCTCCATGCATTCGCCATTCATGCGGTAATGCGATGGCGAAGTGAAACGGAACCAGGGTGTCGCGACAAGGTGGCAACGATTAGCATACAGCCGTGCGTCAATGCGGAAAGCGGGTCTCCGGTCGGCCAGGGCGTGCGTTATGAGTGTTTGAGCAAGCTGTTGGCAGCCAACATACAAATCAGGCCGCGGCGACAAAATGGAAAGCGTAGCGCAAACGATCGGCCTTCGGTGAGCATTCGGATGAGCGGTCGGGGAAAACTAGGTAATGACAAAAAAGTAGCCGATTTTCTTTGTCGATATTGAACCCACCGCCATCCGTCTACGAGACGGCTGTTTTTGGCTTTTCAGGAATTTTGTTTTCAATGGCCCCTCTTTTTTCGCGCACCTTTCGGATAAACTTTCTCTTCTGATACCGGGCGACCTTTGGGTGACGATCGGTTGCTCTTTTATGGAACGATTAAGCCCGACGAAACGTCAAAGTCAAATTCGTAGCCCAAAAAAAACCCTGCAACCGGAAGCCTTACGCTTTCAAATTTTCCAATCTCACTGACTTATGTAAAATCGGTGCGGAAGCGGATCGAATTCTGATGACCGGATTGTAGCGAATAGGCGCGTCGTTTGTCGCTATGTTTCGAGTTATTCGACCACGAATTTCGAACATTACAAAAATGGCAATACGTTCGAAAAAGAGAGATCGGTAAATCTATGTCCTCTTCGCAAATGGCAAGCTGTTGCCGAAAGTGTGTTGACCAAAACCTTGGCAGGTTCGTCAGCGTAAGTGTCCACTACAAAAGCCCAGGTTCCCGGCACCTTCAGGCCGGTTCGGGTGTGATTCGATTTGTGGAAACTCTCTGCACCGCTCGCGGGCCGCTACCGCCCGACGGAAAGTAAATTTTCGGTGAGAAAACTGTTTGCCGGAGAAATGTCGCAATTTGTTCATCAACCGACCTGCGAACGCCGCAGTTGCCATGCCACCCAGCCAACCCGGCGGTGGAAGCAAACAGAAAGGCGGATGGGCAAGAAATTACCACAGGCTTAGCCAAACACTTCACGGCTGAAGATGGCGATACAACACCCGAGCTGGGGTGGGGGCGGGCTAGATCCGGGAGAGTCCGGGAGAATCCTTAGCAGGCCTCGGCCCGGGCCCCAGCCCTGAAGGCTGAAGTGGGGCATTTTCTTGTTTGCGGTTTTTCTTCGGAAAAAGCTTCGTCAACGTCACTGCGGCTTGCGGTGGCCACCCCGAACACTGCTGAGTGCCGCTGACCTTCGTGCCACGTTGACAGACACACGTACACACACACACACACACACACATACGCACACCAACACTTCCCAATGGCTGCAATACGAAACCGTGCGTTGTTTGTCTGTGCGATCCGGGAAGGGAACCCAACGGCGGCCGGACCGACCGTCAGAGAGAGAGAAAGTTCCAGTAATCCTCGCCGGGAAGCCCGGAGCCCGGAAGAGTTGAGCAGCACGTTCAGCTCCAGGTGTGCCAAAGTTCAGACCCATCGAGAGACATCGCTCGTTCTGCGGAAGTTGGAGACGGTTTAATGAAATTACTGTTTTCGGGTGGCGTACCTGTTACGAGCGCCGGAATCGCCGTCGCCGAAGCTGTAAGCGAGGGGTGGGGAGTAGGGGAGTAGGGAGACAGGGTGACCGCCCCATGCGTGCACGCCCGGAGCGCGGAAGTTTCTCCATCGTCGTCGCCGTTTTTTTTGTGGGACACTTTCTAGCAGCCTGCTTCGATTGTCTGGCGTAAATCGATATCTTCTCAGCTGCTGCGGGCTGCTTCGATCGGCGTGTTTGTGGAGAAATTTAAATATTGATTTTATATGCGCCCAGCCCACAGGAGGAAACAATTAAACAAGAATTGGTTCCACCCGGGATTTTATTACTTCCCCCCCCGCCGGTCGTGTTCCTCGCATATGGCGCCGCTCTTGAGTCGTGTTTTTTGTGTGGTAATTTCGGTGGCGGTGAAAGGTGGCCCGTAGGCAACAATCAGAGCCGAAAAACCGGAAACAAATTCCAATCTCACGGCGGGACACGCACCGTGTTTATTTCACACAAACCCTCTCTCTCGGATTGATGATTAGAGTTTGAGGTCCGACGTTAGCGACAGTACAAGTTCCGGGTAGCTGTCAAGGTTGACAGTTTTACACCACAAATCACGTGGATAAAGTCATTAAACTGCACTTCGAAATATAGGGACTTTTGTGCGATAATAAGCTTCAAGATTCCTGGAGATTCAGAAATCCCTTGAAGAATCCCGATGGGAATCGAGCACTGTTATTAACACCTGTGTGACTCCTGGCAGGGTGTCGAGCGTCCGACGACGGGAAATAGCAATCGCAGCCGAGATGGTTGTCAATACTCATCAGGAAATATTTGTCACCAGCACCAGCCTGCGGCACAAAGTTCAAGTCGGACCTGCTCACGTGTGTCACGTCCGTGTGCTTCAGTGTGGACACGTGTCAATGGATGTGTCAGCCGGTGTACAGGGAGCCATCGGAGAACTGATTTCTTCTGGCCATCCCCAGACGAGAACGCCCGAGTACTTAAAAGCGTCAGGACCGGTGGAGCCCAGGTTCTGAAATGCCGGAGCCGAATGACACTAAATTGAACTGTCAATCAGCTGGCGATCTAGCGTGTATCGAGTTTCACCGGGAAAAAATCCTCCACTTTCGTTCCGGGAAGTGCCCCAGTGCTGTGCCGTCGGCCCCGGAGGAAAATCAGAGAAGGAAAAATTCGATTTGTCTTCACCTTACGACCGACGAGGCCAGAGGTTTCCCTTTGAAGTGCAACTTTGGACAAGTTGCCGACTCGACGGCGCGTCAGCTGATCAAATGACCGATCGAATAGCACGGAGCGAACTGTTTGATTGACGGCGTCCAGAAACTTATGCTGTCTCCCGAGGGCTCGCCAACAGAATGCGGAAACTGCGCGTTGTTTATCAATGGCCGACACGGTGCTAATTAACCATCGACGAAGAGTAATCGCTCAGTGCCCAGCTAATTAAACTTAAAATTCCAATCAACGAAAAATGGTCCCACCGACGACGACGACGACGGATCCTGCGCATCCTTGCACGCACCGTCCGGTCAAAGGACCGACCTGTGGCTCTTGTGACTCTACCCGGTGACCTCTCTGGGACCGAAAGGGCTGCCAAACCGAAACGAATTAACGATGCTCATGAATTTTTAATGAGCCTGCGATGGTAAAATTTACCGCCAACCATCGGCCAACAACAACAACCGAACAGGCAGAAAATGTTTTCCTTGATTTTCCTGGCATGGAGGCTCTTTCATAATTTACCGAAAACGGAGCACGACCTCTACTCGGCCACCTCGGCGTTTTAGCCTTGACCCAGAACCCTCGGTGGCAGATCTGTAGGTGGCAGATCTGTAGGTGGCAGATCTGTGTAACATCCTTATTTCAACTTCACCGAGAGGATATGATTGGAAGCTCCGAAGCATCTTTAGAGCAATAGCCCTCCAGTCGGGCGTCAGGGACGATCGCAAGTGTCTCTCGCTCTGTATCTCTCTCTCTCCGTTTCTCTCTTAGTAAAATGAAAAGTGAAGATTTTCTTTTCCTCCAAGCCTCAGTGGCAAGCCTCATTGAAACGTGAGCCCACTCCAAATGGATTGAATGGCGCAACCGAGTTACATTGGCAAATATCGAGAGGACGAAAGGCATCATTGAGCAGGGCGTTGGAAAACAGTTTAGCGAATGACATTTAAGGGTATCATAAATGATTTGTGGAATCCACCATCAAACCGCCGGTTCGTGGAACCGCTGTCAATTGTATCTGGACCCTTGATGATGTAGGTCGTTTTCCCAATAATAATTACCACATTAAGTGTGAAGGTCAATGAAGGAAGAAACGAATTTCGATCGAATCACGCGTGGCGCGTACATTAACGTTATTGTTCTGGTAATATTCCACACTCGATGTAGTGCCAATCGCCTTTTGGAGCACTTGTCATAAAAGTCCAGAAGCTGAAGGACACATCTCAACATCATTGTGACTCGTGACCGCACGCCGGCGTGGAAGCTGACGAATGATGAGAGTCAACCACATACCGACGCTAAACGGTCGAGTTGGACACGGTTCGGTCGTTCACACATTTCTAACCCGGCACCGATTTACCGGATGAGATAATCCACTTTCACGGACAATATAATGTTTTCTGGAAGGTGACCACCTCCTCCCGAAAGCTTCTCGAGGAGCCGGCCACTCTCAATGTAATCTCGATGTAATGACGAAATGAATCATGCTCTGGCGGACCCTCGATTCACCTGCGGCCCCAAGATGGACGACAAAAATCATCATTACCGCACGGACGGCAACCGCCGAATGCTCTAATAACAGCGCGGTGCCGGTGCCATTTAAAGCCACTCGACGGCATCGGCATCTTGTCTCTTATTAGGAAAGCCAAAATGTTCGGTGCGGTTTCGGGGCACTCCAGGGACTCGCATTTTTGCGCGTAGAAGTGGTTTGCGGCCAACATTATGAGGCTGCGATTTATGCATAGCATCATCATTAATTGGAGTGTCATGCGTGCTTCTCTCGTGCCGATGGTTAAGCAGTTAATTCGCCTCGCCTGGCGAATGTTCTTCGAGCACCCCCTTCGCTCTGCCTTGGGAATGACAAATTTTGCGATTGTCCTTGAGCGCGGTGACAAGCATGTCGCGAAGGCCCTGGCCACAAAGCTGTGGCTTTGCGCAACAAACCAAAGGAGCAAGTGTTGGATCCACATTTTGTCACATGCCTCACATTAATCAGCTGCGTTTCCGTCGTCTTTCGGAGCGGAGAAAGAAAGAAAGTCTTACGAGGAAAGTGTGTTTTTTTTCCTGTCAAGGAATTAATGCTATGGAAAAGAAGGCATCAGCGTTGGGGATTTTTACGAACTTTTTTAATTACGGCCGCTCTCGCTTCGCGCTTCTTTGATCATTGCTAATAAAACTCATCCTCCAACACGATCCTTCTTGGAGATAATTTACGTAACTTCACCACCGTCGAGTGGCCACGGCGTCTACTTGACTAATTATCCACAACGACGACGACGATGACGACGTGTCCAGGGGACACAGTCTCCGGCACCCTAGTTCTACTCGCCCGCAAAGTGTGACTATAACGATGCAATCAAATGCCCGTTAGGCGGCTGCTGGCCGTTTTTTTACATATCGGTGACGCAAAACAACATAAAACACGGGCATCTGGAGTATTGGAACGATGCACTAATTAGTACACTCTCGTGTGAACCAACCATTATATTTATATGATGGCCTCGCAGTGGCAGTTATGCAAGCGAGCCTCTTAGAAAACTTCCGATCAGCAGAAGCCGAATCGCCGAATTGCGCGGTCATTCCGTGAGTGACGCAACCTAATCATGCGGACGTACCGAGCCCATTACCCGTTTGCTTAAAGTGCTGGATCCGCGCGATTTGTCCCACGAGTGGGGCGCTCATAATGCCTTTTATGCTCCTATGCTGCCTTTCCACGTTGTGCCACTTTCGTCTTCACCGTGGCGGCCACGCACAGAACATTAAAAGCCCCTCTCTTCTCTCTCACTCTCTCTCTGTCTATTTACAAGGTTATGTGGCGTGCGTATCACTCACTGGTGGGTTTACTTTCCCGGCTCGGATCGGCCTCTGAAAACCTTTTCCTTCTTCCCAGCCATCGGCGGGCCACCGGAGCATCATATTTGTTATTGTTTAGCGAATGTAGGCTAGAGACAGCTAGAGTGGTGGTGGCTCTATTGGTTGCCAGCGCCAAACTAGTTGCGCAATCTCCCGTGCCGCTGATGGGTGGAAGAGAGCAATCAAAAAACAATAAACCATCGCATCACAGAGACCGGCAGAGCAGTTCCCTGGCGCGGCGCTCGTCCGGAAAAGTCAAACCGGAAGCTAATAGGTTTTGAGTTATTACAGTGGGTCAGCCGCTGCGCCCAAAATTTCGCCCGAGTCGTGCGCTGATTGCGATCGAAATGGGAAATTATTTGCCGGGTTTTGGGTAAGAAAGTATACAAAACAATAGAAAATTGGTCCGGGCTTCAACTTTATTGTACTTCTCGAAAGGGCTTCACGGAACGAAATGCACACGATCGATGCTCGGATTCGCAGATCAACTTTTGCCATTTCGCAAATTACTCCACTCCACCGAAAGACATTCGGAGAAACCCCGCCCGAGTAGTTCGACGGAAGCCACCGGAAGCCATGGTCGAACGGAACGGAAAGCTCCTTAAATCCTGTTCTTCAGCTTCAGCTTGTTTTGTAATTTCGGAGATGGGACGAATCTATCGGGGGATAATAGAAAACTGGTAGTTTGGCAGTCCTTTATCTTTCCCCGCCCCCGCCGAGCTGAGTTAGTTCCGGCGGAGAAAATCCCCCAAGATGGACGAGACGGACAGCCTTGAAACAAAACGGAGCCAAACACTTGTACACTTCCGGCGCTTCCGCTGCTCAATCAATCTGCTCGCCATCGGGCAGTCATCCGGAGCCGCAGTGCAGCTAGAATTGCTGAACTGCTTTTGTATCTCAATAATTATTGTATAAAGACGGTGTGCTTTTTCCTCGAGTGGGAAGGAATGGAACTCTCGAACGAGGTCAAGTGCCAACACCGTCAACGTACCTGGCAGAGGGCGGAAAAATCGAACATTAATCAACGTGGCAAGCGTCTAGATCGAGTAGCTTATCTTCGCTATCATCTTAATCAAGAATACGTCGTTTCCTTCGCCGGAGCACTCAAGGTACTGCTCTTCGCAGCCCCGGGCTGGCGAGCTCAATCGATCCGAAAACCGATCGATCACCGGCGTGGGGCGAACGGGGAGCTTCAATTTCCGCCCCGTTCGGGCCATCCGACTGGTATCTGATTTTATGGCCTTGAAAGTGCTGCGATCTGTGGAGCAATTGCGAATCACAATGGAACCGAAAGCCGGAAAAAGTGACAATTGCTTTCGGTGCGATGCGGCCATCAGTCAGCAGTCGCGTTTCGCGTAAATCATAATCTTTATGATGCAACAATGTTCTCGCTTCTCTCGGCCGGGGAGCGTCCATGGAGCGCCCCGGTGCCGAGTAAACGGCTGTTTTCGATTGTTTGACGTGTGGTCGTCGTCGTATGTCGTCGTCTCGTCGTCGTGTGGCCGCAGCAAACGGTGCATAGCGACGGAACCCCCGGAACGACATTGCGCCAGCGAAAGATAGTGGCACATCGTAAAACAAGTGCTTTTGTAATAAATAATGCCGCTATCGTAGGCGAAAAGCTCCTCCCCGGCGGGCGGTACTTGGCCAACCGAAAATAAAATGCGGGCGAATGCAATGTGGCCTCGTTAGCTGCACAGAACACGCTGCTCGCTGGGGCAGCATTAGAAAGACGGTGGTTTTACGAGGACGCAACGGCTAATGCATGCGATGGTATCGGGCGAACGGTTCTGGCCGGGCCACTAAAAGAATGGAACCCGAGACGATGAAGATGAGCTTACGTTGGCATTAAATTAGCACTAATTTGCTCAGCTCATTTAGACGATTAATGCTCGATACACTCGCGTCGCGTGTTTCTCTCTCTCTCTCTCTCTCTCTCTCTCTCTCTCCCTCGTTCGCGATCTCAGTTGGCATATGTGTTTCTAAGCAATTAGCTTTTTTAGGTTAAGTCCTAAGCGAACTTCTTAATCTTTGAAAAAAATGCGAACCGATTGCATTGAACTGTATCGACAGTCGCCTGAGTTTCTTCAAGAGTTTCTCACATATTGAGACACATATTTAATCGGCAAATCCCACTGCTTCCGGTATTCGAATTCAGCAATTCGCACATCGCCGAACGTGCTCGAAAAACGGCACCGAGTCACCGAAGTCGTTCGCGAATCGCAAACTGTCGCGTACGTGGCGGAAGACCGTGATATGGCCCATTAATTGTGCCATCAGCTTCCAACAGGTCCTTCCAACGTCAAGGCGTCAAAGGCGCGTGTGGGGGCCAGATTGCCACCCAGAAATCACCTTAAAGATGATGTGTTCGGCCGTTCGGTTTTCGCTCAACGGCGGAATATTAGCACGTAGAATGTGGCCCACCATTTCAAGCCGTAAAAAGGCACTCCAGGGCAAAAGTGGGCTCGGAAATTGAAAGAAAGCATCAAGCTGGCGCTGGTTGTATCATTACCAAACCTTTTCTGTAATGATGCTTAAGCTTTGCAAATTGTTTCATAACGGTTACACGTGCTGAGGCTTGCAAAACGGCCCATAACATTTCCGATTTTCCTTCCATTTTCTCGTACTTATTTGCACAGAAATGAACAACTTTGCGCTGGCAATCTAACTCGTTTCACTTTTCATCGAAGAAAAAAGTACACAAATCATAAGAAAATGGCCCAGAACTTGGCCACGGCCACCCGAAGGGATGAATTGCATAAAATTTGAATTTCAATCCAAGCCGCTACTTGGCGGCTTTAGTTCGCCGGCGAGCCCTCTTCACCCTGCCCTGAAGATGTTCTTTTGAAGAAGGCCACTCGTTAAAGCAGCCTCCGTCCTGTTCGGCCATTAGCCGGGCCGCTGCCCGGGACCATATCGCTGCAGATGGTCGCCTGCATTCAGAAATTACTTTCGTTTGAATGTTCCTTTTGCGTTCCGCAAGGGCTCAAGGGCTCGATGCCCAGTCAAGATGGCTTCCGGCGAGCGGAAGTGATTCAACACTCACCCTTACGAGACAGGAAATAAGGTTTACGTGACATTGTCTCAGAACTGCACAGACAGAGTGACACACGCCAAGAGCCATACTTTTATCATTTTCCACTTCCAACTGCTGACTCCTGAACGTGTGTTGACGAAAGTGAGTTAATGCACCCAGTCAGTTCCTGAAAGGAGTAACGAAGCTTCCACTTGAAAACGCCGCCAAACCAATTAGCCAATAGAAAGCCGGGCGGGCTCAACGAGTATTCACTTATGCTCTATCGAACGGGCTGACGTATGCTGTGGCCCCGTTTCGTGATATTTCCATTTATTTGGTATGGTAATGGTCACATCAAACATCGTCGCTGTCTTTGAACTGTCCCGAGGCCGTAAACGGCGACGGAAGAGAAAAGGTCGATAGGTGGAGCAATTGGGCAGCGACTTTTATCAGCACTTTATGGAACGCGACGGTCCAGTGAGCTGACCTAATTCTTGGGCTGCTTCACTATAAGGTAAAGCCTATTTTTCACCCGACTTCTCCGGAGAGGCTCGTCGGAGCGAAGACGCGTACTGAATATTTATCAGCCTTGAACCATGAAATTGGCCGCTAGATAAACTCTGCTGGCCATTAAGGTTGGATTAGATACCCTGAAAACAATAACCTTATAAGGTGGTCATTTCTGGGCAATACTTTATCGAATCGTGCTTCGATTGTCGCCCTAAGTGATTTTGGGAGCAACGCGAACCCCAAATATATAGCTGTGGGATGGGATTTTATCGGTTCTATTAGCTCGCATCGGGAAAAGCAGCTTCGGAACTCGTATCGAAGGAGAAAATTAGGAACCAACAGCAGAGCGTGGCCCCTGATTCGGGTTCCGACATAATCAATTAGCCCATTAACACTTTCAAAAATGACAACCCTTTCCACTGACAAACGACTTGCCCGGACTGATGACAGTCATTGGGTCTTGCTACGGATCGAAAAGTTCGGTGAAAGCACTCCTGCTCGAGGTGCTCCAGAGCCACCTGGTTCCTACGCGTACGCCGTTCCACAAGGCACAGGATTAGCGCCCGCGGGCAGCCACGTTTCGTCAACCGAACGCGGAAATGGAGCGTTGAAAATGTGAAATGCAGTGGAGCAGCGAACAACGCCGATACGGGCAGCACCATCTTCCGTTCCCCAAAACGGCACCTCTCGTTGGTTCGATTAACACCATAAGACGCATAAGAAACTGGGTGCGCGTTTTTCACCGAAACACGCGACCAGGTTACCGGCTGCACTTTCGGAGCCCTCCGGCTGTCGCGTGAGCATTCTACCGTACACGATTTGATTAGAGAGCGAACGGTCGCTTCCGGTTCCCGGACGAATGTGCGAAATCGATGCGAACGTCGGAGCCAGCCGACTGCCGTTGGCTTCCAGCGATTGTTTTCTCACAATCATTCGCACTTCCCACCGCCAAATCGAACGTTCCCGGAAGAGCATGGGAAAGATAAATCGTTGTCATCGTTGGCCAAACAGCGGCGGTAAAAGGGACGACGTCAACTTTCTTAAAGTATTTGTTTGAAAAACCGCTGCAAACTTTTTGAGCTCATTTTTCAACGGAAACTGACCCCGGCTTGATGGCGGCGCTTTTACTCACCTTTAACCATAATATTATTCTACTTCGCGCCACGTTTCACAAACAGTTTTTAAAATTCGTACAATTGTACAAAACCGTTTAGCAAAGTGCCTCAAAGTCCGGGAAGTGGCCTTTTTTTGGCTTCTTTCACCACCCGATTGTTGACCCAAGCAAATGGCCGAATTGTTGACCTAAGCAAATGTGATAAATGGGAAGTGAAAATTATTTCCCTTTCGCAGGCGGCAGAGATTGCCGCCAATCGAAAAATGGCAAGTTTTTTGGCTTTCGCTGTTCGGCATCTTGCTGCTGGCAGGTTACGTTTGGAAACCCAATCGGCCAACAAACAAAAAAACGCGCCACCGGAAACGGAGCGTTGGCGCTCTATGCCCTAATTGATTCAACATCCATTTCTCGGTGGAAATGTTTTCATTGCGAAACCGATCTTTTCGGCGCGCTGGTAATTGAGCCTTTGCACACGAAACCGAGCCCTGAGGAGCCAACTATGAGGCGAGTAAACGTCAAAAACATTCGGCAGCATGGTGACGGCACCGGCAAAACGTTCCCAGTAGGCCGGGCGTGAATGAATCGAAGGCATCAATCGAAATATTTCAAGTCACGAAAGGCATCATCCGCGTCGTAAAAGTCAATCAATCATCGACCCGTGGGTCGTTTAAAAAGTGCGTTGAAGCGGGTTGCAACTAACATACAGACCCATCGCTAGATGAAAACTTAACAAAGGTTTAAAGGATTACGCTGTGTACGACGGTAAGAAATATTGTTACAATAGAAGAACTACATAAAGAACAAAAGATTGATTGTTGCACTATCATGGTGCGAACATACGGTCCATTATTATCACGGTGTTCATACACGATGAAAACGCAAAATTTGGGGCCTGCGAGGGCCGGAAAAGGTAAGGGAAGGATTCACTTTAATAACCTTCTTCTTCAAGACACCCTTGCCAGAAGGGTGTTAATATAATTACGAAACGAAATCGATATTATGTTGCTCTGGCTCTAGCATTTAAACGTGTTTCGTGTTCTTCTTTCGCGTCCACTATCCATCATTGGCATCAGTTTTCTCCAATCACTGGAAGCCGCGTTGACGATTAGCGAGAAACAAACGAAGCGGACCAGAATCAGAATCAAGTTCAATTAGTCGGAGACATTCTCCGGCCGAACGGCCAAACATCTAAGAAACAGCCAAGCCCCGTTTAACGTACAGAAACGTCCAGCATCGCCAAAAATCGATAACACAGACAGAAAGACAAGGTCAAACAAGCGCAACCGAAATCGAAAGCAAACGAAACTTTTCGTTAGCTCGAAAAGCCATAAAATCATTCCTCATCTCGCAAGTTTCCCCAACAAAGCCCCGAACCTGTTTTCGTCGTGGGCTGCGAGCCGTGGGCCGTTCCGAGCCGTGGGCTCCAGGTATCGGCCGTGGGCCCCAAAATTCTTTCTCTCTTTCGAATTTCTCTTTTAATTTATTGATAACACCGGGCTGCCGCCGCGTCCGACTCTCCGCTGGAGCTTGTCTTCGTCGTGTCGTGGTGAGGTTTAGCTGATTACTTTTCCACCATCGTCGGTTCCCAAATCCCGTGGGTGATCGAGAGCTTTCTGTCGATAAAATTTCTCCACGCCAGGCCGGGAAGGTATTTCAAATGAGCCAAAAAGATTCCGATTGATAAAAGCCGACACGAAACTGTGTTTCACTTCAATGAAATTTCAATTTCTGGCCCGGAATTTCAACCTGGACCAGGATCTCCAGCCCAAAAGTAAGTGAATCGTTTCCAATTCTCTTTGCTAATGTTGGTGGAAGTTTTCCCGAGCGCCCGCTGGGGTAGCAAAAGGATGTTGCTGTTTAACCGTTTGTCACCCAGTCAGCCAGAACCGACGCAACGTAAATCCGGATCACAGTAAAGTGTTACGCAGCAGCACAAAGAAACCAATTTTGCTCACTTCACTTGTCTACATTTTCACGTCCGCTTTCGTAACTCCGATGCACAAATTACGGTGATGAGCCCAAACAATCGCTTACCATTTTCTTCATTTTGTCGATGAAATTACAGCCAACGAACGTGCGGCTGATTCGGTGTCCTCGTTCAGGTGTTGTGCTCTATTGTGCGAATTGATTTTTCACCAATTTTTTCTCCACTTCTATCCCGAAATGGCACCCGCAACGATTCACTCACTACGTTCAGGGTTTATTTCTTTTTCGCTGCTCGTATTTACTTTGGAACTTCAGAAAGAACACTTTCACCTCACCGCTGCCCAACTGCACAACTGAGAAACAGCAACCTTGTCTGCTAGGTTGGCGTAATGGGATCGATCATCGGATCCGGCTCCGTTTGTTAAGCAGTTTCTCGGGCACCCAATGGCACGTAATTCGGCACTTACGATTCTGGTCACGTGCCTTGTGGTTTCGCGATATCTCGTGCTTCTTGTTTGCTCGGGAGCCCCTATGCAACACCACACCACAGTTGGTGAGTCACACTTTGCACACACTGAAATAAAACGACCGAAAAGATGCGCGATCGTCCTGTCTGACTGGCCCGGTGCACGGTTGTTTGCCAAATGCCTGCCGAACACTACCGAACACTAGCTTATTAAACGGAACTGCGGATCGCTATGCTTGATGCTGCATGTTGGCCCCACTAATAGTTACCGCATAGCTGGGAGAGCGTGTGACACAAGCGTTCATCCTCGGCGGCGAGATCACGATCGCGAGCTGCGAGAGAGAAAACTTGAGCGCAGGTTGCTTGGTTGCTTAAGACAACCGCGCACCGGCCGGTGAAAAGTGGCCTTCGGAGAGAGAGAGAGCGAGAGAGCGAGGAGCGAAAGTGAAATGGGAAAGGAAAATGAAAGTGCTGAGCGAAAGAGAGGCGCCACTGTCGCTCTCGTTGCGCGGCCCCCCCTATGATGCCGATGACGGTCTCGGAAGCGTTTTTTGACGTTCGTCCCGGGGTTTCGTCGCTTACGAAGAAGTCTCTCGCCACCGACGGGGCAGACCGGTTTTTTCTGCTTCTGCACCCCAACACCCTTCCGCAGCTACCAGTTCCTCCCGTGGACCACCGGCCCGAACATCAATCTTGGTTACATATTCATGAACTACGGCACTTTGGGGCGGCGGGTGGCGCGCAGTGTGGTGTACGTTTCAACAAATTAATTATTTTGAGCGCTTTTGTTGATTACAAACCGGGGGCCGGTTGCCACCTCGAGTGCCCCATTTGCCAAGTGTCCAGTGCGCCGACGGCTCGGGGGCCTAATGCCGCTGATCTAATGATGGCTAATGGATGGCCCGATTATGGAAGCAGCAACCGTGGCCACCGTGTCATCGTTTTTGCGCTTGGGCACGCTCTATCATTTCAATTAGTAAAATAAATATTTCAAATTGTAACGAATTCATTGCGTTACTGTGCCCATGTAACCGTGTCATACGCGGAAAGGGGAGCCATGCCTTATCGATTGAATGAAAACAAAATTATAATCTAGAAACTTCGATTTACAGTAGTTTTGCGTCAATCAGTGACAATCCTCGATCAGGTCACGGTCGAAACTAATATCTAAATCAGTTAACGATTCAATGCAAAATGTGATTAAGCCAATCTTTTATCGACTTTTTTCAACAATTCATAAAATTAAAAATATGGTCACACGATCTGTGGCCAACTGTGAGTCATTATGTTTTTGCAATAAAGCCTGAGAGCTGAGCTATTTACGTAAATGACGAATGTAGAGTGCTCCTAAATCTCCCGAAAAATGTCACTCATTCTTAAGCATAAGAATAATAAAGATTTCCCTTTACCCGAGAAATTGAACGGCTGGCTGTTTTAAGTGGAATGTTTTGGGTTCCGAAAACCGAATGGGCTCCTTGTTTTTCTTAATCCCCGTGCCAAACCTTGCACTGCATTAACCGCCCGGGGACCGGAATGTGAAATGTGGCCGAAAAAGAAAACAATGGCTCTCAAGGAGAAACATCTTCTGGCGAGAATCAAATGTGGTACCGGAAAAAGAAATGCTGAAGGTGTTGAAATAACTAGGCATCAACGCAATGCGGGTTGATTTAGGTCCGTTTCGACCGCGTTCTTCCCAGAACGAGCCAGCACAGACATGTGCAATCATTCACGCCATCGTGCTCCCTTTTTAGCACCTCGCTCCCCGGGAATGTTCTTTCATCCTGTTTTTAATGCACCGATTTTCGGTACCTTCCGGTTCGCTAAACCATCTTCGGAAACGGAACGGAAGTAAGATAAGCACGGCGAACAGATCGTTAGGGGCCGTCGAAAAGTGGGCGCCATGAAATTCGAAATGAAAAACTCCTCGGAGTGTCGGATATCTGATCCGGGATCAGAAGATTTAGAATCTTTTCCCTGCTCGTCTATCGGATTGACCTATCCTGTTGTTCGACCTTCGAGAGCTTAGGCTTGCGTTTCAGGAAAATTCGCGCACCTTTTCCGTCGCACAAAAACCCCCCCAGTTCTTTGTAATGATTTTGTGCGGTGTGTCCTTTAAATGGTTCAAAAACACAATCGGCGCCTTTGAACCGACACAGCCTCGGGTGGCTGGTGATTTAATGTGGTTCATTGTTCGATAACAAAAGGCCCACGGAACTTGGCGGAAAGTTTTCCGAATCCGTGTTCTTTGTCAACTTGGTGGCGTAATTAAAACAGTATCTTTTCCACCGAAGTGGTTCCCAATTTGCGGTCCGACGGTAGACCCCAAGTGTAAAAATTTAAATAGGTTTACTTTTGACCTCCCCCTTGAAACCAAATTAATTCTTATAGACCCCAGATTGGAGTCCTGTTGTCATCTGCCGACAAATTTAAGGTTGCTCGTTGGTTGAAGAGTGTAACCAAACCGAATTCATTTCATTTCAAATTGCTGAAACAACAATTGACAAAATACAAAAACTGTTTAAAACAAACTACACCACTGTCCGACAGCAGGGTGAGATTCGAAAATTAAGTGAGACGCGCCCTTTCCGAGTTCCGTTTCCGATCGGCTGTTTATTGGTGCCCGGGCCACAGCTTATCCGTTCATTCGAATGCAGATCAGGCATGAGCCGCTGTGGCGACCCCTTAAAGTGATTCATTAGCCCATAACAATCAATCGAACCCAGGACCAGGATATCCGAAATTCCGGCTTCTCCCCACTCGATGATGACCCCGTTCCGGACGCAGCGGAAAGGGTCGTGAGAAGCTGGCCCCGTTAGCGAGCGCCACGGTGCATATTTTAGCGCGTCTCGCGTCATCGCGCCTCTCCGTCATCCGGTTGGTAAAACATTGCCATCATCATCATCATCGTCATCAGCGGTCCATAATGTATCGGGCCCATAGAGAGCGGGACAGGATTGGGGATGTGTTGAGCAAATGAGCGAACGACGCGATTCGCACATTTTCTTGCGGCCAACGGCCCTCATTAGCATATGGGGGCGCGGACGGAGGCTGCGATCGGCAGAAATGGTAAACAATGTGCGCCGAAGTGTACCAATTTCACTATCGGAGGTAGATGCTATGGATCCACAACACCGGGACACGGACCCGGAAGTAGCGGCAAGAAGAGAAACCGGGACACAAAATGGCAAGACAGCTGTATGCGAATGGATACAAGTTGAGGTCGCGAACGTGCGTGCCATTAAAGTCAAACATAAATGATTATGATCCTCCGCTCAGGTTCAGGTGCCCTATGAACTGGCCAACACAATGGCGATGGTTTTTCGGCCCGAACAGTGCAACAACCCAATGCATTTCGTTAATATTCACCGTCACCGAAAGGTGCCAAAAACACCCAACTCCACGTTCGCACGATCGTCCATCGTGGAAAACTTGCTTTTAGTGGCCAATTTATTAGCTTCAAGGAAACACGGTGCAATATTCTTGATTAAACGGATGAAACCACTTAAGTTGATCACCGCGTTCGGCGTGGGAAACGAGTAGTTGGGTAGCTGGGAAAAGGGAAGAACGCGTTTGCGCATAGCGCCGAGTGCTGGCGGTCGAACATGACGCAATCCCTAAATCCCTCCGGTTCCGCCTTAAATCACCTCCCCCCCAACCACTTTTTCAAGGCCCGCACGCAGTTCCCATCACGATCGTGACCAGCCACAGGTCGGGTTAAAAGCGCCACCGGTTTCCATTTCACCGTTTTGTCATCGTGTAAATGGGCTGCAAACGCTGATCCTGCCATGAAGCTGACCACCAAAAGGCCCTAGTCCGATTCGATTAATTTAGCAATTTCGTACGCTTTTCACATTCCCGCATTCCGTAATCCGGTAATGATGCTTCGGTTTTCAACGCCTAACGGGTCAACGCGCAACAACATTGAGGCACCGATGAATCGATGAAATAATTGTTTTCTTAAACGCCAAACCCTGAACAACCCGCTGTTGTTATGCGTACGCCGGAATGAGCGATTTGTGACCTGCAACGGGGGGTCCGAAAATTGGAGCACCCGAGCCGATGATGGCCAAACTTTCGCTTTCTCTCCAGCCAGCTCCGGTGGTTCCGAAACGTGGGCCATCACGCCACGCGGACGAAATGCACCACGCGCCTCGCGAATGTGCATTATGGTAACGGCGTTTGCCGGTGAGTTACACCGTCTTTGGGCCTTCACCACCAGGTCACGTATCGAACCGGGCCATAGCCGGATCGTGATGCGTGAAGAGTCAGGCAGCCATCTAAGATACGGTGGCCGCGTTGCGTAAATCCGCGGGATGCGCGATTGGCATGCAGAAGGCGGGAAACACACGCAAGGAACGGTGGCTCGTGATTTTGGCGCGCCCGACGTGGGGATCGCTCGGACGGATCGAGCGGACCGGACCGTGTAATCGGGTTGATTGGTTCCAATTGATTGGGATGCACACTGTGCAGCACGCAATTAAACACGTGTTTTCCGTGGGTTGTTCTGTCTGTCCGCCCGTCCGGATTACGTTGGTCCGTCGGTTGGTTGCGCTGACAGTTGCAGCTTTTTTGCGTGGCCCCTTTTACACAAAAAATCAACCATCCAGCAAAGGAGCACCAGTTTCGAGCTGAAGCCATTCATTCCATCTACGGACAAGCGTCGCCGTATTCGAAGGGTGGAAGATGGAATGCTGTTGATTACGGGATTGTGGTGATGCGTTCCGCAAACTGATGGTTGGACACAACGTTGAACTACAAATCAGTCGATTTTTTCGAGCGTTTGGACAATTCTGTCTCACGGAATCCGGTGAACAACTGTAAACTGTAGCAGAATACAAAGTGAGCCGTAATTCGGACGCATCAAAAGAATTGTATGTTGTTCCGTTCGCCATTTTGTGCTTTGTAATTGTGATACGATAATTATTTTATCTATTTCATGTGACTTTGTCATTTGCGGTTGAGCACTTGATGAATTGTTCGCCAATTTTATTACAGAAATAAGTGGAGCTTAACGACCCTAAACTCCATACCTTTATCCGCTTGGGTTCACAATTCGGTAAAGCGTAGGACACAGATAATTTAGCCGGGCGATGACTTGTGTTGGCCAACAAGTGACAACCTAAATCAACCCCATTCTGTGTCGGACACTATCTAAACGAGCTTATCAAGACTAAGAGATTTCATGCTCTAACTGCATTGTGCGCTCGTGCACGGAGCCAGCACGGAGGTCACATTATGCTCGGGTGTCCCCGCTGCAGGAAACGAGAAGGCTCCTAATGACATAATAAATAAAATATAATTTCCAAGGAATATTCCCCACTGTGAAAGAGAAAGACAGTCCGGAAAGAAAAGCTGGGTCAGATGCGCCGGTAAATCGTGCCACCGGGAGGACCTTAAGTAACGGAACTCGCCCAGCCACTGGAACATTAGTGATAAACATACCGCATTTTGTTTTCCCCTAAAGGGAACAAAAACCTTCGTTTTCACTCCTTATCCTCTGTTACACCTAATGAGATGGCATCGGCCAACTGGAGGCGAAGGCTCACTTTCCTTCCGTCGGAGTTCTCCTCTCCGGCCAGACGTTTCTGTTGCAGTGGAACGGAGAAAAGGAAATCGAGCTTTGCGGAAACACTTCGGGGCGAGGTGTAAATGGGTCACTCTTTCAGTTCCAACCTAACAGCTTTAATTGCATAATTTCTCGGTCGTATGATGTTTGGCGAGAAAAGTTTTAACTAATGTTTGAACGGAATAAAGTTGACAAAACTCTCAACGGATTAATATTTTAGTTCGTTCTACTGTGTTTTTGCAAATTGATTATATTTAAGTTGTTAATAGAATGCTTTCAAATTACCTCTAAACCGTCCACCGAAAGCGTGTTCTGAAAGCGTTTGCTAATGTTTAAATGGTTTCCGTCTTCGCTTCGTAGTTTTACTTTTTTCAACGACTGGCCAGCATCGCCCGTCGGCATTGCGTTGAAGATGCTTTCCATGTTGCGGTTACGTTGCGGACTCTGCAACGACCTTCACTTGCCGGAACCGCCACCAATATTCACTGGACACAACCGAACGGACGTCCCAGAGTGAAAATATCTTTACCTTTATTTTCGATATTTTTCCTACCTTTCTCTTGTGGAGTCAACGAAGGAGGAACTTGAAAGTAAAAGTGTGGTTCGCCGTGGAACGAGTTGAAATTTTATCGTATGGAATTTCGCAGCCGCATAACGCAGCAGCAACCGGCATCTCGTGCGTCGGGTAGCGTCGGCAAAACGCCGGATGGCGAAGATTTTCGAGTTCCCGAGGGTCTCAAAGCATTAGCCGGCATTATAAATCAATCTTCGGTGTGCTGTAAAGTTTATTTAGAATTTATTCGAACATTGTTCCTGTTTTTTTTTCGACGCTCGGGCTCGACAAATGTTTTATGATTCTTCTAACATTACAATTCGACGTATGTCCGTGCTACGCAAAGCATTTATGAGTTTTGTTTCTGGTTTAGGAGCATTGGAAGAGTCAATACGTATCGAATGCGTTGCCTTCCGAGTGTTTACATTACGCTAAAAATCGTTTGAGAAAGCGGATGATGGTGGGACCATTCCTTGGCTTCACTGCACGAAACGCATTTCATCTCAATTGCTAATGTAATCATGTGGGATGGATTCATCCCGTGCAACGAGCACCATACGACCCGTTCTAATTCCTTCCGCTATTTTATCGATCCCCGTGAGCACAGGCCACCGTTCGTCAAAAGGCGGCGCAGCAAAGCCAGCTTCATCAGCTTTGCTCGTATTAGTAATTCAAATACCTTTGCTGCTGTCCGAAAATCGTTTTCACTTCGTTAACGATTCCGCAAACGACGGCGTGGCGACGATGGCAGTGGTGAGAAAATAGCCTAGAGGCCCCCAAAGCCAAACAATCATCATCCACGGAGCATCGCAGCAAGCGATGGTAGCGACTTCATGGCGTGGCTCGGAACGAAAAAGTGCACTTTTTAATGAATAAATTACGTAAGCATAACTTGTTGGTCTTCCCCACTGGGGAGCGACCTGGGAAAAAGGTACAAACAAATCATAACCCATCCGGTTGCCGAAAGTTTTCATTTTTCTATCCACGTTTTTGTTTCTTTTCCGCAAGATCGTGAGCATGGGCCGCAAAGAGTTTGGGCCCGTGATTCCCATTTGGTTTGAATTTCGACCGTTTCTAAGCTCACGTTCCGATCGTTAATGGAAGTGGGCTCATGCCGGCGACATCGAGCGACGACGCCGGGACGCTGCAGTGGCGCTGATAAGGTAGCGTAAAATAAATGAATGAATTATTCTAATGAACATTATTCCGGCAAAGTAATTTGGTTGGCCAACGTTCACGGTGAGCAGCGAAGTGAAGTTCAAGAGAATTTACGAATGTAAATTAGCTTGTTGGAGGTTGTTTTGTCAGTCAAATAAATTAACGGTGACGCTAATAAAAAGAAATGGAAAAAGTTCCACATTATCGCGCCTGTCAGCCGTGGGGAACACACTACCGTTTGGCGCGATGCGTGGCATGATGCAGGATCCACTTGTTCACCGCATGGGCCTCATCCGTCATCGAAGTTGAATTTATCTCCAGCCCTCCGAGTTCCGAAACTTTGGGCCCCTTGTGAGGTGAACCGTCTCCACTGTGGCGAAGGCGCCAAAATATGCGAGCAATGCGAGAAAGCCTTGAGGAGGCCGCAGAGTCGAACGACAAATGGACTTTCTTTGAATTTCCTTTCTTTTGAAGCGATCCGTTTCGTTTCACTCAATACAAACATCTTCGCTCCGTTCGTGTCGCTCTCCGCTGCACTGTGACTGCCTCGAAACCGGACATGGGCCAGGCTGGCGATCACTTACAGACCGGTTTGTCCAGATTTTGCGATTTCGGGATCTGCCGCCGCCACGTAACTTACACAGTTAAATCCTTCCATGCGTTGAGTTGTTGAGTGGAGGGCCGCGCCGGTCGCTGGGTTCCACTCTCGACGCAGAAGAGCTCGTCACCACCGCCGAGTGTCGGTCGCGAAGAGCCCCGAAAAATAAAAAGAAAATCACCTTCGGGAAGCATATTACAGCACGAAGTAACAGGTTTCGTTACCGCAATTTCTCTATTACAGCGCCCATCACTTCCGCTTTGTTGGTCCGATTTTTCGATATCTTTTATTTTTCACTTCACAACCCTTGCAGATTAAGTCCGGTCTGACACGGCACCATTGACCACGGCGGTAACTGCCAAAGATGCCTGCTTCGATTAAACTTAGCGCAGAGAGCTCTTTGATTGGAGTGACCCTTTTTGAATGAAAAATATTCCATTGCGGACAACGTTTCGAAGTGTTTCGAGGTTGCTTCTCTTGCTTCGTGAATAGGATTATGAATTCAGATGATAATTAAGATACGTTCCAGTTCAACGAAAGTCAAGCAATTTTGGGATGTTTAGCAACAGAAATCCTTCACGAAACCGACAGGATGTCTTATCGTATTATTTCATAACAATTTTCCTCGTTTCAATTTCGATGCCCCGATGCTCGTTGCCGCATTTGCGTGCGTTTGATTCAATTGTCCCCCTGCATTCGGAGCAGGTCATTAAACGTCCGGCAGCCGTCAACCCTGACGCCACAGGGAAATTTGCTTTGACCAGTTTTTCTCATTACGCCCTTGCGGTTACTCAACGCAACGTACACCCAGCATGACTCTCATGCTTCCAAATGCATGATGCGGTTAGAAAGCAACTACGGCTGGTCAAGTGGCCAAATTGCGCCGAGTGGTCTCCGATACAATCCGGTATCGAATAAATACTTTCTTAATTAGTGAAACACTCTTTTTCCGGTTTCACCGTTGGATTATTCAACGAGTAATTTATACAAAAAAACACAGTTGTGAACAGACTGATAAGAGCAGAGAACCATTCAAGTTTCGGCGATTCCACTGAATGGTGGTCATTTTGGCACGGGAACAGAAGAGCCCTTTCGCATTATCGTCAGTTGCTCGTTCACCGGTCATCAAACAAGGTCGCCCGGAACAAAGATGATCAAACATCGTTTTCCAAGAAAAGACTCACCCAACAGCCGAAAAGGTTTCCAGATTGCGTCGGCACTGTCTTCGTGGACCCACGAGACGGTCCCACGTTCTCGAGAGCCGGCGCGCCCTGAGAGGGGTGCAATTTTTATTGAAGGACAGTAACGAGTCTAATTTTGTATCGGAGTAGAAGAATGTCCGTTTTTATTGATGGCCATAAAAAAGGGCGACGATCCCTGCGTAACGTGCCGTTAAACTGCGAAAGGTGCCGACTAATTTCGTAATGGTTATTGGGACGTGCCGCGATACGTGTCCTTTTTCCTTCCGTCCTAGACTGCGCAGTGTTTCAAGTCTGTTCTGGTGCGATTTTGCAGCGATACTTGACCGTCAGCACTATTTGGCCAAAAGGATGCCCCATTTGTATGACCATAAAAGCAATCACCACTAATCGATCGTGGTTCGTTTCTGTAACGATATCACTCTCGAAAAGGTGTAACGGCATCGTTCTCCGGTTACCTGTCTGCTTTTAAATCCTGTACTAATATATCTTAATCTATGCCAAAGCAACCCCAGTAAACGATGTGCTTTCGGACTAACTATGGCCATTTGTTGAAAGATTTAAACATTTTTCATCACAATCTGCTGCCAACATTTTGCCGTGCGTGCAACGAAGTACGGTGGCCATCAGGCCGAGACTAGTGTTTGTCTTCATCCAAAGCTCTTTCTCGTTAGGCTGGGCTTTCATAAACCACTCAGAAATCATCGACGGTCACAGACTGACACATAACTCCAAGTACACCCTCTTGGGTCACCGTGGGCGCATTAGACATGCTTGGTCATTTGGGAAATTACATCAATTTTGCAAAAAAGCATCATAAAAAATGCTACAATCTTCCCTTCATTATGGCTGTGGCCATATTGTAAAAATTTGAAGGCCTTCCGACAAAGAAAAAGGAACAGTTTGAAATCCAAAGAAATACAGCTGTTGCAACTTGTTGTAAGTTATTGTTATCCTTGCTTCTTTCTGAGTTCGTGCATGTTTTACACCAAAGAACGGCCCTGAACGGGTCCTTCTTTTCGTACATCTAATTTGGGTCACGTTCCGTAGGACGAGTTTGTTAGTGACCATTATTCGTTTTACGACACTGACCAGCTCGCGAAGCTGAACATTTGGGATGATAAAACTTTTAAGTAATCATACGCCACATCGATAACGAGATCTGCGCCATAAAACCGTCACCTACGCCCAGTCGTGATTTAAAATCCGACCTTCCCGGAACCGCGGACTTGGTTTAGTGGTGCCCATCATGGAAATCAGTTCTCGTTCCCGATCCCGAAAGCGTTATTAGCATCATTATAATCAGCTGGTCCGCGCAGCCCTCGATTGGAGCTATTCGCGTGGTGACAAAAAGGCGTCCGTTTCTTGCGGAAAAAAGGAAAAAAAGGATCTCTATCTGTCCCCTGCTGGTTGGCGGGTTGTGCCTAAGAGCTGCAAATACAACGACACACCGGGTCAAACCGGCCATAAAGCAAGTTTACGGTGACGCCTCTGCAGACACATTGCAGTGGCCCCACGGAAATCAACGCCCGTTTTCGGATCATCGCTTATCATAAGCTCAATTTCCTGCTACCCACCGGTTCCGTTTTGTTGAAATAAATTTAATTTAATATCTAATTAAGTCAGTTAAAATTTTAATCAAGCTACAACGTTTCTATGAGGACGTTAGTTTTGGCTTTTGCGTCCCGTGGCGATGCCGATAACCGTCCGTCGCCGTTACGACGACGATGACGCCGCAACGAAGGGGATGCCTCACGGCTACTGGGGGACGGGCGAACATCACGAGGGGATCAACTTCATTTACAACACTTTTCTGTCACTTTCGTCCATCGTAAAATTCGTCCATTCCATTTCGGTCCGTTCCTCCGGAAAAAAGACGATCATCAAGTGTTACCGAATGCTAAAGCGTTGCCCCGCTAGTGTCCTTTTGCAGCCATAAAAGCGGGATTTATGGGGCCGCATGCCGAGCATCCGATGAGAAGATGTAGTGCCATGTCGCGTCGACGAGGACGTCGTCGTTTCGTGATTTTACTGCAACCCTGCGTAGTACGGCTTTTCGGTTGATGCAATCCCTCGGTCCAGCGGTACAGGAACTTCCTCTTCAATGCGCACAAACCGTGGACGCTAAATAATTTCTACAGATACTTGAACTTTCGACTTTGTTTCAATACCACTGACCCGCTTTAGGGAACATTCCCCGTGGAAAGGCCGACTGTAAAACGCAAACGCAAACTTTTGTTTGATTTCGTTTACGGAAGAGGAATAAATTTGTGTGCCAAATATTTTATTTATCCACAACCGGATAAAGAGCGATGAATAGAACCTACAACAAGTTAAAGTTCGCTACACAATGCGTTATTTATTTGCCGATTTTCAGAAACCTTTCGCGCGATGTTAGCTAATGTTGCGACCCTTCGTTTCGCAAAAGAATTCCATTACAGTTTCCCGTGAGCTTAGTTTCGGATGGCGTAAAGAGTGTTGATATGAGGAAGATATCACCCTTATGCGAGAGCTCACGGAGGACGAATTTTATTTCCTGGCCGCCTCGGGACCACAAGCAACTTTTACTGTTGCTCTTGCTAGCTTCTGGTAAGTGGATGAGTACACAGCGAAGTGGTTTTAGGATTTTCTGTAGCACCAACGTCTTACGAGATTCATCGATGGGATGGCTTTCTATGAGGACGGAGACGTTCTGATGTGACAACAAAGGGATGCATCTGCAGAGCCAGAGAGTGATAGTGCAATGATGGATAGCCGTCCTGATAATGCTCGCTATACGTGATGGGAACGAACGCATAAAACTGTGTCAACTGCACTTCATCGTCACTTTAAATCGTTGCCTTCACACTCTTATGGTGTGTGCTGACCAACTCTCGATTTACGAT